>NC_092353.1:37211975-37520617 GCF_963676685.1 Mytilus edulis
ATGACACCTGCCAGTTGGACATGTACACCTTACAGTCCTTCCATACACCGAATATACTAGACCTATTGCTTATAGTATCTGAGATATGGACTTGACCACCAAAACTTAACCTTGTTCACTGATCCATGAAATGAGGTTGAGGTCAAGTGAAAACTGTCTGACGGGCATGAGGACCTTGCAAGGTAGGCACATACTAAATATAGTTATCCTATTACTTACAGTAAGAGAGAATTTAACATTGCAAAAAATCTGAACTTTTTTTTCATGTGGTCACTGAACCATGAAAATGAGGTCAAGGACAATGGACATGTGACTGACGGAAACTTCGTAACATGAATACAAAATATGAAGCATCCAGGTCTTCCACCTTCTAAAATATATAGCTTTTAAGAAGTGAGCTAACACCGCCGCCGCCGGATCACTATCCCTATGTCGAGCTTTCTGCAACAAAAGTTGCAGGCTCGACAAAAACTGTTAAGTTCAGAAGTTATTGCGATGTTTTTATTATTTTGAAAAAAGCGATGGGGTTATGTTTGCAATAATTTAAACTCATATTTTGAAATTTTTATATGAATTAAACAGGATTTTTCTCAATACCGCAAAATTAAATTCACATTTTAGTCCAAAATAACCAAATGCAATAATAAATTGAGGCAATTATTTCTGAATTTACACAAGTTTATATTTATCAACTAAATCATAGATTGAAAATGCTTTATTATGCATACTTTTTTGGTTAAACAAATAATGCAACAAAATTTTGTTCTTGGCAACAATTCATAACTGGCTTTACAAAGAAATACTGCACCTTATCTGTTACCAGGTGCAGTTTTATTGACGATTAAAAGGTGGCAGTAATTTCCCTTTCAAGATACTTAAAAAAAAAATGTGATCATATAATAAAAATAACCTAAATTATATCAGTGTTTTCCCCAGATATTTCTTTTAGCATCCTGGTAAACGGGAAATGGAAAAACCTTCTTTTTTCTAAAAATTAAAGCATCACATCCATAACATAATCTATAAGAAAACTACTTCAGATAGCATCACATTTAAGATTATAGCATCACATTACCATGATGCTAAAAGACCCTGGGTAGAACACTGTAAATTATATCATTAAAAACTACCTAATTGCCTAACACTATTTATATATATATATATATTTAATATAATATATAGAATACTGACCATTAAAATTAACAGAAGGAGTACATGTAATATGCTTAAAAACATAAAAGTTCTTTAAAAACTCAAAAGTAAGAACTAAATTCATACATAAACTTTTCAAGCTGAATTATGAATGACCATAATGGTGAAATGTGGTGCTTATCATAAAAATAAAGATTTTGTTAGAAGTGAAAGATCAAAATATTAACATAATTTCAAATTTCACTCTTGGAATCATCAAATAAGTGTAATCTTAAGATATTTTTCTCTGCCAAAATTTATGATAAATGCAAGTAATTCCTGAGAACAAAACATTAATTGAGACAAAGAACAGAAGGTACCAAAACCTAGAACATGAAAAATCTGATATTTTGGAAAGGAATGTTTACAAGCAAATCAGGCAAATTCCTGAAAAGATAAAGCATTTGGTTTTGGATTAGAATTAGAATATAATAAAACAAATTCTTAAAGCTTTCATATACAATTTGATTTTGAAATGAATAAAGTTGTATAGAACTTTGCTAAATTCAAAAGGCCCCACATTTTCTGCTATAGAAACACATTCAATTAATATACACACTTTACATACTTTAACAAATAAACTGTTCACAGAGATATGACTCGCCTTTTTGTAATTTTGATTATGCAAATGTTGAAATCAAAATAGCATTACTTTAACATCTTACACAAGTTATGCAAATATTCAAATTCAATGAACCATGACTGAGTTACATGGCTAAACAATCTCCATGTAAATGAGATGTGCCAATGATAATACAACTGCATACCAAATAATATTGACTAATTATAAGTCGTTCCCAAACCTAAATACAAACATTAACTTGTAAACTATGTAAACGTTTCAAAGTCAATGAACCATGAAGAGGGGATGGGGCTATATAATCTCTATGGAAACGATACTTGCAAATGCCAATAAATTTGCATACCAAATAAAATTGACTTAACATTAGCAGTTCATCTTAAACTGATCTAATCACAAACTAATACATTTAAACTAGGATAAGTTTCAAAGTCATTAGACTGTGACTGAGGGGCGAGGCCAAATATTCTCCATGGAAATGAGATGTGCCAATGCTTATCCAACTGAATACCAATTAACATTTGCCTACCACTCATGGTTCCCCTTGAGATGACCTAATCACAAACTAATACATGATAAATAAGAAAAATTTTCAGTCAATAGACCATGACTAAGGGGGCAGAGCCAAATTATCTCCATGGAAATGAGATATGACAATTCTTATACAACTGCATACCAAAAATCAATGACCTACCACTTGTGGTTCCCCATAAACAGACCTAATCACAAACTAATACATGTAAAATAAGCATAAGTTTCAAAGTCAATAGACCATGACTAAAGGGGCAGGGCCAAATCATCTCCATGGAAATTAGATGTGCCAATGCTTATACAACTGCATACCAAATATGATTGACCTACCATATGATTCACCATAAACTATACCTAATCACAAACTAATACATTGTTGACGCTGTCGCCGCCGCCAGAAACATCATACCTATGTCTTGCTTTTTGACTCCGTCAAGGTGACAAAAACTAGTAGAACAAGAAAAGTCAAGACTGAAAATACATTGGATACACAATTGTATAATGTATCCTAAAAACATAAACATTTTGAGATTTTTGTTCTCAAAGGTACAGTAGGGATGACATACTATAAAGTCATAAAATAATGCAACAATACAAGATGGTAATCATTTTCAAGTTGGAAGTTCAACCTAGCTCATATTGAGATTTGTGCAAACAACAGGTACAATACTGATCAAAGGATTTATACTGCTGAAATAATCACATAAAATTCTTAATTTACATTAGATGTAATTTAGTACAAGAAATCAAGTAGTTACTATTTTTGTGCAAATGAGACATTCACAATTATGAAAAAAATATTCTTTAGCACATTACTTTCAATATCCACAACAATTAAAGCTCACCTAATTCAGTAATTGTTCACTACCGGTACATGGAATAATACTTTCACATAGTGCAAATCACTAAAACAATAATCCACAAGGAATGATATTTAAAGTCAAAACCAAGCAACAGAAAAATTAATGTTTCTACAATATACATGATATATTCAAAGCTGATTTTGAACATTTTATGTTGAAGGTCTAGGTCACACCTGAAAATTTGTCCACTCAACATTTCTATTCATCAGCTCATCTATTAACAATGGATTTCAATACAAGACTCTTCTTCACTCATCTCTATTATACTTTTTTATATGTTTTACAATTAATTACTATTTTATCATAAAAATATTTAGCAGTTCACAGTACAGTTGTAACTTTAAAATGACATCACTGGCACACATGCATTTCTCTTTATTTCAACAGAATCATTCGGACACCAGTTATGATTAAAAAAGATGAATCAAAGTTTAAAAGTACAATGTAATTTCAATATTTCAATTGTTTTCAAAACTTCAGACAAGAAATCATTCAAGGAACTAAAAACTAACATATATGTGCAGAAAAAAACCCAACTATATAACAGATGTTTTCAACATCATTTCAACAAAAGCACAAGAGTAGTTAAAGAAACCCTTTTTATTTAACATACCTAGAAAGAAATATACATATAGGTTTAATTTACTAACCAACTCTATCCATGTGCATGTATAACTCATCTGACAACTAGTACAATCTTAACATTAATACTGATGAAAGTTAAATGTCCCTCTTATTTCTACTGGAACTGGAAAATCTTCTACCAAATGATATTCTTAATGGTTAAACCTCTTGCATTAACACGTCCAAAGGAGAAGGTGCACAAAGGGTTAAAATCGCCCCTAAATTTTTAATGTTTATTTGATTGGGCCAAACGATAACAAATTTAAAATATAAATACTTATGATAAGACTATTAAGACTAAAATATACTTTTTTGGCCCCTTCCTTTAACTTTTTTGGAGCTTTGACCCCTTGAATATACATTATTTGAGTTTTAGGTCATTTTTGGTCAATTTTGTCACAAGTTTTAAGAGTTTTTGGCATAATTAACATTGGCCGCCATCCACGATCCAAAAAGTTTTTATATTGATGAATACTATATCACATTGGGAATCTTTTACAAAACATTTGATCTTAAGTGGCGGCCAAATTTTTCTTAAAGCTTTTAGGTCTGAAAATTGCCCAAAATCATCAAAATTTGACAAAATGTTCAAAATGGGCCTAATTTGGAATGTATTATGTACTTTTATAGAAGGAACTGATTTATTGAGCATTAAGACTTTTGAACTAGACCTATTTATGAACCCATTTGTGAACTTTTTGGTGTTTTATGATAAAGTTGATTTTTTATGCCATTTGGGGCCATAAGTGAACCTTGTCCTTTGTTTCTAAGTGAACAAATACTGTGGAATATTGTTTCTTCTGGTATTCAAAATTCCAAGGACTTTGATTTGTAAAGGTTAATCATCAATGGAGCTAAACAACATACCAATGTTTTATATATATAAATTATAGGCTGGTAATAAGCAAAATTAGTTTTAAACCATGAAATAAAGTATCCCTGATTGTAATACAATGGGAGATTTGGTGTGCTGTAAAACCTGAATTAACTAACCACCATACAAAAGTGTACATTTTAAAACACTCAATTCTTTGTCTGGGAATACCTGCATGTTAATACACTGGTGTTCCACCCAAGTAAAAAGGCATATTGGACCCAAGGACTGTTCTAGATAAAATGTACAGGTGTCTTTAACCACACTTTTTCAGATGCCAAAACCATGGAACTTTAACCATACATCTTTTATTTTTCTTTAGGCTAAAGTAGATTCAAGCCCCAACCACCAATACATTTCAAACATCTAAAAGACAACAGATAACTTTTCTGTATTATTCACCAAGTATTTGGAATTTCAATATTCCAGCACATATCACAAACAGAAATAAAACCTGATATATCAGGTAAGACTTTCTTTTAATTGATTGCATCACAGTAAATAATTAAACTATTAACAATTAAAATATTCTTTAAACAGCAACAACTTCTAAAACTTAAAATTGGTACATGTATCATTATTTTTTATATCCTCAGTATGTAATATAAATGTGTACATTTTATATGTATAATAGTCTATATAATGTTTACAAAAAATCTAATCGTCAATGACAATGATAGGATCAGCCTCCTTTTGATCATCTATATTAGTTGTATTTTTCTTTGCATTATTAGATATGTTCCCAGCCTCATTTTCATCATCTTCGTCACTATCTAATGATATAAATACTGGTTCTTCATTCTTAACAACAACATAATCCATTGACGCTTCCTGTTTGACTGAATTTTTATTGATATCATTATCGTTTGTTGAAGAAGTAGGCTCATGTTGTCCAAAAGATGAATCGCCAAATGGTGCCATTGACTGGTTTGAAAAATTCATAGTTATGCCATCATTAATACTAAGTCCTGTCGTAATCACATTTTTTCCTGAAAATCCTGAAGTATTTTCTTCTTTTACTTTAATCCTTTCTTGAGTATTTTGAGACGTAGGTTCGTTTGAATGAGTTTTTGACATACATGTATTTGTTTGAGCTGGCATTGCCTCTTGGACATTTGGATATGGTGTTATGTCTGTAAGCTGTGAATTGTTTTGACTGTATGAATCAATCATTGTTGAAACATCTGTCGCTGGCCTAGATGAGCCTAAATTTTGTTCGAGCTGTTCTAACCTGGATGAATCTGAAGTGGCAGTGGAAGAGGAGGTATTTATTAGTGTTGCATTTTGTGGTGGCAATGTTGATGTGATTGAGTTATATGATGATGAGAATGGTACCCTGTTGTACTGAGGTGGCGGTACATGACGAACACTACTGCTAATAGTATAGGGAGGTGGAGGAGATCTCATACAACTGGTTCCCTGTGATATATTAGAAGGGGGAAACAATGGACTCAACTGTCCGGCATTAAACTGAGGTCTCCCAGCACTAGAAGTTGGTACTTTGGTAGACTGAATATTTGAAGCACCAATTGGCATACCAAATGTTGGCATGTTCAGTTGTATGCCTAAAGCACTAGTACTCAAATGACCTGGTATGATATTAACATTTAAACCAGCAGTCTGTATCGATTCATTCAGTAGTCTTTGTTCCTCCTCAGCCTTTTGCACAAACCTGTCTTCATAGGGAACACATACACCATTTTCAACATTGTCAATTTCAACAACTGGTGACGACAAGTTTTCGTTTTCATCAGCTCGATATAAACAAACTGGTATAGGCACTTCTGGATCAGTTGATTGTCTATGTTTTTTATGTGGAATGAGTTCATCCTCATCATCTTCATCACTTGTTCTAGATTTCGCACTTTTTCCCTCCTTATGAGATAGATGTCGTCTGCGAGATTGCCCTCTACCTGAGTAATGAGATTTTGGTTCTTGAGGTTTGTGTTTATCTTTGATTCTTTTATCAAGTACTGATATTTCTTTTTTATCAAGTACAGACATAACATCGACTATGGGTATAGAACAAGGTGAAATTGAATCCTTCTTTTTGTCAATGCTTTTTTTCTTTTCTGATTCTTTTTTGCACAAAGTCTTTCCTTTCAGTTCATACGTGCTGAATTTCCAAGTTTTATTACTTGCTGGAGGTGAACTTAATGCTTTCTTACTACCTGCTAGCGATACTGATGGAGATTTTATTAGTGATGTGTATTGAACTTGCTCAGGGGTTTGGCACATTTTTTTCTGAACCTTCTGTTCTTGCACCAGTTCTGGTGATTGGCTGCGTCTTTGAGGAGTGTTCTGCCTCAATGCTACTTTCCAATTTCTAACACTAGGTGTGTTTCCTTTATCTCCCGAACGTGGTGATCTATTTTTATTATTTGTTCCTCTTCTTCCACCTCTACCTTTCCCGACACCTCCCCTTCTGACCTGTTTTACACGTCCTCCATCAGATTTGGACGGCTTTTCCTCACCTTCACTATCTGAGCTACTGTATCTGTATGCATCTGTAGAATCTAAGGTTGTGTCTTTTACATAAACTTCTACAATGAATAAATAAATTATATAATTTTTTTTATCAATTAACATTTATCAATTAACAAATTTTCCTGAAAATTGATCTTTTTGTAGATCTGTAGGACTTTATATACTTATAATTAAAATATCATTCTGAAAATGAAGACTCCTTTACTGGTAAATTTAGCTAATGTTTCAAAGTTAGTGTCGCTCACCTTTGTCTATTACTCTATGTGTATATTAAACAAAGGACACAGTTGGATTCATCATCATGACAAAATTGTGTTTTGGTGATAGTGATGTGTTTGTAGATCTTACTTTACTGAACATTCTTGCTACTTATAATTTTCTCTATCTGTAATGAACCTGGCCGTTTAGTTACAGAGGAAAATATTTTGTAAAAACTTACCAAAATTTACCAAATTAATGAAAATTGTTTAAAATTGAATATAAAGGGCAATAACTCCTTAAGGGGTCAACTGACCATTTTGGTCATGTTGACTTATTTGTAGATCTTACTATGTTGAACATTATTGCTGTTTACAGTTTATCTCTTTCTATAATAGTATTCAAGATAATAACCAAAAACAGCAAAATTTCCATAAAAAATACCAATTGGGGGGCAGCAACCCAACAAGCAGTTGTCAAATTTATCTGAAAATTTCAGGGCAGATAGATATTGACTTGATGAACAATTTACCCTGGAAAGATTTGGTTTCAGAGTTATAAGCCAAAATCTATATTTAACTCCTATATTCTATTTTTAGCCATGGCAGCAATCTTGGTTGGTTGGCTCGGTCACCGCACACATTTTTAAACTAGATACCCTAATAATGATTGTGGCTAAGTCTGGTTAAATTGGGCCCAGTAGTTTCAGAAGAGAAGATTTTTGTAAAAGATTACAAAAATTTACTAAAAATGGTTAAAAATTGACTATAAAGGGCAATAACTCATTAAGGGGTCAACTGACCATTTTGGTAATGTTGACTTATTTGTAGATCTTACTTTGCTGAACAATATTGCTGTTTATATTTTATCTGTATCTATAATAATATTCAAGATAATAACTGAAACGGCAAAATTTCCTTAAAATTAACAAATCAGGGGAGAAGCTAAAAATGAATAAAAATTAAAATCTATCATGTATTTCTGGTAAGTTGTGAGTAAATTTCTTACTGCTTGTGCATTTTTTCCCCAATACTAACAGATGACAGTTAGAACTCAAGACTTTAATTAGTTTATTCCTGTTTTGACTTCTATATATGTTTATAGATGAGATGAAATCAATCTGACTTGTTCAGGTCAGTTTATGTTTTTCATTATTTTTCCATGATCTGGTATATTTTATTCAAATTGCCACCTTTGGTCTATGATCTTGCAATTTTGACTGTCTGACATGACAATCAGAAATCATTGAAGGGAAACAGTAACCGATTACGTTAACTTATTGATTGTTCACAGGTTTTGACCAGAACCTCGCCCTTCCCCAGTTTCTCAGCCTCATACAAAAAATTTATATTTTTCTGACATTGACCTAATATTGTATATTTATTGACTTACCACCCCATCTCCCATGTCCTTCCTTGCCACACAGTTTTAACTTTTGTATCCATACTAACAATTTGGCAAAATCTTGTCTTTTTAAAGATGCTCTTGCTAATAATTTCAAAACCTCAGTCTTTGCATCTGTGAGATCTGCAGGAGAAAGAAAACTTACCTATACATGAGTTATGAACCAGTTTCTGGTTTTTGTACTAATTCATAAATTGTGCATACTGTGGATTATTTATTTTCGTGAATACCAATTTTCGAGGATTGAGGAAAATTTGCATATTGGGCAAAATCTAATTTAGTGGTTTTGGCAATGTCTACATACATATTAGGAAATTTGGAAAATTTCACCTGTACCCAAGAAATCCACAACCAGGTGCTCCGCAGGGCACAGATTTATACGACCGCAGTGGTTGAACCCTGAACAGTTGGGGCAAATTTGGTCACAATATTCAAGCTTGATACTGTCTGCATTTGGACGGTGATCACATTTTTGACATAATATAGGTTTTGGTCACATCGTAAATGTGGTCAATGATCTAACAAATCTATTGCACAATACTGTGAAGATTTCTTCTTTAAACTTTTGAAAACAAGCAGTGTAAGTGAGGTAATCAAGAAATCAAACATATATAACAGTATTCTTTAAATATTAATTGCATAACCTCCCTAACACTGCTTTTAAATTGTCTAAATTGTCCTTTAAACAGAAAAACCTGTTTTCCGCCTATTTTGCCCCTAATGGCTTAATGATTTGAGCCATAACCGCCCATAACCATCCCTTTGTAGTATGGAAACTTGTGGTATAATTTCAAGTTATTGATTGAAAACTACAAAAATGCTTATTTGTGCCCCTTTTTTGACCCCTCGCTAATTGAAACCCCCCTATACACTATAATTCAATATACGTGACTGTTTATATTAACATTAAAAAGCTTATGGATAAAGGAACTAAATGTACATCATCCAAACGGCATCAATAAGAAATACTAAAATTTTTGTTTTTCACTCATTTTTTAGGATTGATATCTCTAAGAAGCCACTTCTCCCAGTTTCTCAGCATTTCAGACAGTCGGGTCACAAACTTGATGACTTTAACTGCATGAAAATGCTAGTGATTGAACAGAACATTCATTAGAGTGATGCCCAGCGACAGGTTCAGGAAAGCTGTGGGATAAAGGAACTAAATGTACATCATCCAAACGGCATCAATAATAAATACTAACAGTTTTGTTTTCAATCATGTTTTAATATTAAAATACACAGTCATGTATATTGAATTATAGTGTTTTGTTTATATTATGAGATTCAGGATTTTGGATTAAAGTCAATAGACCAAAACTTACCTGTATTATCACTGATCTATTTTGACACCTAATATCAGTATTGTTAAAACTTTTGACACTGACGAAGGCCATTTGTTGAGCCGAAATATTTGTCAACACGATTTAATAACAACATTTTCGTATAATAACATCTTATATCAGTACAGTTGTGCAAATTTTTAGACTGATATAATTTTTTCCTTATCTGCATAATATTGTCTATTCTAGACATATACGGTACATAGTTAATTTCCTGGTTGGTCCTTCTATGTAGAGTTAGTTTCTGCTCTACATTTGCATGACTTCGGATGTATCATGACACGAAGATGACAACTAGATGTATCATGACACGAAGATGACAACTATATACTATCTTTTTTTGCTTGGTTGCTCTAAGTAATGTTTGCCCTGGAACTCATTTTATTCTAACCTGTGATTGATGATGCTACTGCTGCTGAAGTAAATGTTTTACGTAGTTTCATAGGTGAATCTGGTCTTTGCTCTACACCCAAAGACCTAGAAATGTAAATAAAATATTAGTATAACACTGTTCAAAGTCATTTTATACTTATCAAGTTATAATATATTTTTTTAGTACAGGTAGAAGACATGTCAAAAGTCTTGTAAGAGTTGTCTCCTATTTGGTCCCTTTTCAGACACTCTTGAAAATAAACTGTTATCACAGAGATATGTCTTTTTGTAATTTTGATTATGCAATTGTTGAAATCAAAGTAGCAATATTTTATCATCTTACACAAGTTATGTAAATATTCAAAGTCAATGAACCATGACTGAGTTCACCTGGCTAAACAAAAGTTACAATCTCCATGTAAATGAGATGTGCAAATGCTAATACGAATGCATACCAAATACCATTGACTTTTTATAAGTCTTTCCCAAACCTAAATACAACCATTAACTTGTAAACTATGTAAAAGTTTCAAAATCAATAAATCATGAAAAGGGGATACGGCTTTATAATCTCCATGGAAACAATAGTTGCAAATGCCAATAAATTTGCATACCAAATATCATTGACTTAACATTAGCAGTTCATCTTAAACTGATCTAATCACAAACTAATACATGTAAACTAAGATAAGTTCCAAAGTCATTATACCATGACTTAGGGGTGAGGCCAAATATTCTCCATGGAAATGAGATGCTCCAATGCTTATACAACTGAATACTAATTAGCATACTAATGGTTCACCTTGGATCTGCCTATGGGGCGGAGCCAAATTATCTCTATGGAAATGAGATATGCCATGTATGTGCCTGTCCCAATTCAGGAGCCTGTAATTCAGTGGTTGTTGTTTGTTTATGTCAAGGATTTGTATAGTATACTTGTTTATGTGTTACATATTTGTTTTTCGTTCAATTTTTTTTTTTTATATAAATAAGGCCGTTAGTTTTCTTGTTTGAATTGTTTTACATTGTCTTATCAAGGCCTTTTATAGCTGACTATGCTGTATGGGCTTTGCTCATTGTTGAAGGCCATACGGTGACCTATAGTTGTTAATGTCTGTGCTATTTTGGTTTCTTGTGGACAGTTGTCTCATTGGCAATCATACCACATCTTCTTTTTTATATTATACAACTGCATACCAAATATAAATGCCCTACCACTTGTGGTTCCCCATAAACTGACATAATCACAAACTAATACATGTAAAATAAGCAAAAGTTTCAAAGTCAATAGACTATGACTGAGGGGGCAGGGCCAAATAATTTGTATTGAACAGTATGAATTCAGAACATTTTTTTTCTCATTTAAACCTTTTAATACAAATCTGAAAAGGTTTGTTTTATTCACATAATCAAAACAACTGTTACCTTACACCTAAAGATTGGCAATATGATATATTTTCTTTAACATAGCTGAAATAATTGAAGGTTTATATAGAATACATTTTAAAAGTATTTTTCAATTTCAATGTGTAATAAAGTTTAAATACCATAAAAATGAACAGAAAATATTGAGGTTTGAGGTTTATCTTAAATAAATTTTTGTTTTCACTTACACAAGATTTTTCTTGAAGGATGATAAAAACAAAAAAATATAACCACAATAAATTTTAATTTCTATTGATTAAACTTTCACTCAATATTTATCAAAATTTAAAACAAAGTTATTAATTTAAACTATTAATGGTGAAAAAATAATATCTATGACCAGAGAAAATCATTGCTACACTACACACACCATTTGATTAGCATTATTTAAGCAATAGACGATTAGATGTTATTTGATATCTGTAATAAAACCGTGAGTATGAAATATTCAAATGTTAGAAACTATCTGTAGAATAAATATACTAGTATTTGTCACTTGTAACATTGAAGTACATCTCATAACATTTTGGTTGAATGGGTTTGAAGTAAAAAATGTTTTAGGTGTAATACCACCATTGATTTTCCCCTATTAGTCTTTGTTAAATTTGCACTTTTCAAAAAAATGTGCAGAATTTATCTTTGTTTCAAATAAAGAAATACTTGGCATGAGTAAAGTTTTATCCTGTCCAGTACTACAGAAAAAATTCCACATAACATTTCATTGCATATAAGAAAATAACCATCATTGGAAGTTAACCAATCAAATTCCTCCCCTTAATTTATCTGTGTACAAGGTTTAGTCACCATGTAACCTCAAGATTACAAAATTTTCTATAGAAATCCCAAATAAAAAATAATGGTGTTTTGAAATACCCAAGACATATGTTTATGATAAGGAAATGTTTTTACTGCAATAAAATGTAGGATTAATAACCTACAACTGTCAAATTCAATGGAATATTTTTTTAGACCTACTTTCGTATACAACCGGATGTGACGTACCATGATTTGGTGGTACAAATGTATTACACCTAAAGAAGACATTATTGTTCAATAAACTGAATGTAACTTTTTTCCTTTGTAATACTGGTTATTTCAAGCATTTCTGTCAAGTTTTGTCATAATCAGTTCAATAGTTTGAGAAAAATCTAGTATAATGAAAGACGACATCTACAGCGATTCGAGCAAAATTTCATCGACAAATTCAAACCAAGCCGCATCAAGATGAAATAGAGTGTGGACCAATAAATGATCAAATATCTATCTTATCTGCCTACAAACAGTTAAATATGATACACAAGATGATTTTAGGAAGATAAATACCACTAATGAACCTCTTTGTCTTCTTTATAAGGTCTCTTTTGGTCAATTTAGACCTCTTATTTCCTAAAAATTTCAACTATGCAGCCCAATAAATAAAAATTATGGAGTAACTTTCACTCATTTATGGTAAAAATGTTATAAGAAATGAGTAATTGAAGCATTTTAGCAGATTGAACAATCCATATAAAAGTTTACAGTCTCCAATGAGGTTTTAATAAGTCCTTACGTAAAAATTAAGTTCACGCCGCGTTCCAGAGAGGGACTTAAAAGGCTTCTCTTTTAGTAAATAATTTGTCATTACGACATTAAAAATAATTTCATCTACTTATAACTATATATTTATTTAAGTATTTCCTCGGAAAATGTTCTATAATAGCAGAATATAAGAAATAAGGAGACCCCTCTCCTCCCCCCCTCCCCCCCCCCCCCCCCCCAAAAAAAAATACACTTATAGTATGGCTTGTTCTGACAACTGAATATTCATGGTAGAGTCCTATTTCAAGACAATTTTCTCATAAAATGTGTTTTGGAGACTCAATCCACTCAGAATATTTCATATTTTGTAATATTTCACTTAAATAGCAAGAAATTTTAACACATGAGATTACTCACAAGGTCAAGGGTGCATGTACAGCTTCCCATAATAGGTGTAATACCACCATTGATTTTCCCCTATTAGTCTTTGTTAAATTTGCACTTTTCAAAAAAATGTGCAGAATTTATCTTTGTTTCAAATAAAGAAATACTTGACATGAGTAAAGTTTTATCCTGTCCAGTACTACAGAAAAAATTCCACATAACATTTCATTGCATATAAGAAAATAACTATCATTGGAAGTTAACCAATCAAATTCCTCCCCTTAATTTATCTGTGTACAAGGTTTAGTCACCATGTAACCTCAAGATTACAAAATTTTCTATAGAAATCCCAAATAAAAAATAATGGTGTTTTGAAATACCCAAGACATATGTTTATGATACAGAAATGTTTTTACTGCAATAAAATGTAGGATTAATAACCTACAACTGTCAAATTCAATGAAATATTTTTTTAGACCTACTTTCGTATACAACCGGATGTGATGACCATGATTTGGTGGTATTACACCTTTAGACTTTTTTTTTTACCAGAAAAAATTATCCCTAATTTCGAATTAATTTTTTATTTTAGAGAACCTGATCTCAACATACAATAAGCCTGAAGCTGTGAAGCAAGCTTTACATATCACAACTGGATTCAAATGCAAATTTTAGTTTAAGTTACCCCAGTGACCACCATTTTCCTATATATATAATGTATAAGAGAAGTGATGTGACAAGCATAAGCCTTTCAAAAAGGGCTAGTCGACTCTTAGCTGATAAAAATGAATAGTGCTCTCGCTTTGTAGATTAATTTATTTACTAGAATAGCCACGTGCATCAATCAACAAATTTTAAAACACACATGAGGTCACACATTATGAAGTAGTATATATCGTTTAACGTTGTTGTTGACGAAACTCCAAAAGATTCGACTATTTATAGATAAAAGTTACCTGTGTACCAATATCATGAATATGCATGATTAATGACCAGGCAAAATCTAATTGCTAAAATAGAGGACAAATCCGATACTCTACAGGATTGAAGGACATTAACTAGGTTTGGATTGTCCTAACTAATCAATAAACTTTGATTATTCACGTCTCGTAATATCTTCCAATCAGGTAGCAAGAAAAATTCACGCACTGATTGTCCATCGTTCAATTCTTAATATCGACTCCTACGCTAATGAAAGATCACTAGTATATAAAGAAACATAGATCCCTAAAAGAAAACTGCAGTGCTGAAATAGTGTTATATATTCTGTAGATGTATTCAAACTTTTACAGCCAATTTCTAATATAGAACATATAGGAATAGTTGAAACCGAAAAATAGATTGCAGAATTGATGTGTATCAGAAATTTTATTTCAGTGGAGGATGCCGGAGTGCCTTGAAAAAACCAATGACCTTTGATAGAACTGACAATCCTAGTCAATTAAGGTTGTAGTCAAGTGCACCTCCACAAGCAGGGTTCAATCACAACTCACAACTTCAGTTCATTTTTTTTTATTTCTAATTTTCCAGTTATTCTCACATAAAGTTACAAAAGAAATCAAGAGTAAAATTATTTTTTATTAAATTTCAATATATTTAAATTTCTTTCTTGTACAAGTCAACAAGCAATTTATTTTTGTGAGACAAAAACCAATTAGAAAATAAATCACAGTGAGTGAATATCATGAATATGTAAAACTTTGATCTTTCCTATTCAAATAGATCAAATGTTTTTTGAAAATACCGAAATTAAATAACCGTGAAGTGGACTAGAAAGGACAAAAAGCTCGAAAAAAAAAAGAATCGGCAAAGATAAGTTGGTTTACAGTATCAACAATCCTTTCCCACAAGTTTGGATAAAATATTTTAGTAATTAGCAGATTTTAATTCCCTCAAGGAATCAAATAAGCATAAATGTTGATGTCTAGTGGTAGTGATAGACTAATATATGTGCTAAACAGTACAACTATGATATACTTCAAGCATACCTTCAGAACATTTATTCTACAACATTTAACTTACCACTTCTTAGAATCACTGTCGATTCAACCATGCATAGAAGAACAGAAAGAAAAAATTAGCATATAAAAATACTTACTGAGATCATAATTAAATATCACATTCCTTTTACCCTGTAGAGCCTTATATCAAAAGAAATTTCTAACAATTTGATGTTTTGAATAGAATTTTTAGGCATCTGACACCAAAAAAAAGTCTTATTATACACCTGGAAAAAAACATGTTTTTTATAGTAAGAGAACTGTGATGTCCTCTTCAGGTCATGTCTATGAACCCTTACTGATTACTTTATTTCATTCATATTTTATTTTGTACCTTTAAAGCCCAAAACTAATTTCACTCCTTTAAGAGACTTATATCTTTTTTTAATAATCTGGAAAGGTTTTCATTCTAGTGGTTTTGACAAAATTACCTCAATACATGCAATTATGCTGTGTAAAAACAGATATGCTACATCACAATTTTAATAAACTTGCAAACAACTTAATTAAAGCTATGTTCATCTATTTCAACATTTGCATTTGTGTTACCTGTGGCATCTCCCATACCGTAGCTAGGTTGTAGAAATATTGTATGAAATATTCTAAATAATATGTCTCAATATATATTACCTGATTTCCTTCTGTGATATCAAATGCCTTGTTCTGTTCCTGTCCTTGCTTCTCTCATCTTGTTCAACTCTTAAGATAAAACAAAACATATATATCTCTAGTAAAATATGTGTATCTACTATGCATGTAGAAAGAAACCTTTTAATTACTAGCTAAAATACAACATGCCTCTTATTATACTGAATGGTCAATATAACAACAGGATATCTTACAAGTCAATGTGTTAATTGTTTCCCTTAAATTGGACTATATGTAATGTGCAAATGAAGAAATGGCAGTGCCATAGTAGTTTCAAGAAGAGGAAACAGGTCATTATTTGTATTTCATCCTACTGGTTCAAATCCTATGCTAATCTTGGTTTGTTTGTTAATAAAGGTGTGTCTTTAATATGGAAGGCAAGGCAGAAGTTTTCCCATGTAAAAAAGAATTTTGATTCAAATTGTGTAGTCATGACCTACATTTTATCAGAGGAGGATATTATTGATTCAAGTTGTAATCATGACCTACATTTTATCAGAAAATAGTAACGTTGATTCAAGTTGTAACCATGACCTACATTTTATCAGAGAATGCTAACTTTCATTCAAGTTGTAATCGTGACCTACATTTTATCAGAGGATGTTAACTTTGACTCAGGTTGTAATCATGACCTACATTTTATCAGAAAATGGTAACTTTGATTCAAGTTGTAATCATGACCTACATTTTATCAAAGGATGGTAACTTTGATTCAAGCTGTAATCATGACCTACATTTGATCAGAGGTTGTTAACTTTGATTCAAGTTGTAATCATGACCTACATTTTAACTGAGGATGCACACTTTGATTCAAATTGTAGTAGTGACCTGTATCTTAACAGAGGATGCTGACTTTAATTCAAGTTGTTGTAATGACCTACATATTATCAATGGATGATAAATTTGATTCAAGTTATAGTCATTATCTATATTTTATTAAAGGAATGCTTACTTTGATTCAGTTGTAATCATGAACTTAATTTTAACAGAGGATGCTAACTTTGATTCAAGTTGTAGTAGTAACCTACATTTTAACATCTAGGATTCTAACTTTGATTCAAGTTGTAATCATGACCTACATTTTATAAGAGGATGCTCACTTACCTTGCTTTAACATAAGACAGGAGTACTTTTGATCTACATATATTGTTGGACATCTGACGAGGATCTGCTCTAGTCATGTGATACAGAAGGGGATAAAATTCCTTCTTCACCGATCGTATCTCTTTTGCAGCATCATAATTTACTGTTACCTGAAGTAAATTTATAAAGAAGTATGGTAAGATATGCAAATCATTACATCAACAATATTTACAAAGGGCTTTCATAGACTGGACCTGTTGACAAATCCATTTCAATTTTTTAATCAAATATTGTTCCATATATAAACATGACCAACATGACCAATGGTGCTATTGGACATAAATTTTAAAAGAAAAAAATAGATCAAATTATGCAGAGCACAATTTTTAACCAGAAACCGGCAATTACTGACAATTTTTTTAAATTCAAAGTAGGCCAATTATTAAAATTAATTGATAGATTTTCATCCCAAACCGCCCCTCTGGAATGGTCCTGCCCCGATTTTTTTTATTTTAAAAAAAATTACAATTTCCCGATTCTGTTCATGTCCGTTATCGTTGTCGTTTGTGTCCAAAAACACAAATTGCTGTATGCCACAAATGATTCAGTAAAAAACAGTTTGTTTTTTTATTTTATAGTATAATACAATGACGTTTACTTTAAAGAAGTTTCTAAAGCGGCAATTGTACATGTATAACAGTGGTTGCCAATCAGAGATATTTATTTAAGAGTTTGAAAAATTATGTGATTCCTTATACAGCATGTATATACATAATATAAGCTTATTTTACACTTGCTTATATCCCGCAGTATGAAGAACTCATGACAAGAGGCTTTCATATGAAATAAAATTTAAAAAAATAAAATCCTCCCACCCGCCCCATTTAAAAAAAAAAATTGGATGAAAATCTACTAATTAATTTTAGTTGGCCTTATCCAAAAAAAAAATATTAATTCTGTCTAGCTTCAAGTGATCAGTAACAACATATTAAAATTTGGGAAGCTTTGGTAGAACAGTTCATGCGTAAATGCACGGACACGACTGGAAACTCCATTTTTCAATCTTTCAAGAACCATAACTCCTGAACGGTAAAAGTCAAAATTGCCATTATTGAACTTGACCTTCATTTAGTTGTCAGTAACAACATATTAAAATTTTAAAAGCTTTGGTTGACAATTCATGAGTTAATGCACGGACAACATTTGATTGACGCCCACCCGACCGACCGCCCGGCCGACCGCCAGACAACGATCACCAAATCAATAACCGACATTTTTGTCACAAAAATCGGGTTAAAAACCCACCTCTACACTAGTATCTAGAGGCCATGTTGTTCCTTTAATAAACTTTGGTATCCCAGAATCCCTCTTGTCCATTTTAGAAAACATCTCATCTTCTGATTCTGATGAGTCTTGCTTGCTTCCATCGCTGCTGTTTGAATCTTTTCCCTGCTAAAAAATATAAATTTACAATATATTTTAATCAAGCATGAGTGTGACATGGTATAATATTACAAATGTATTTTAAAACTGTCAACCCAAACCAGAATTTTGTTACTTTATATTGCAAAATAATAAAATTTATGATTTGTCAGTAAAGCAAATTTCAAATAGTTTCAATTGGAAATTAATTTTTAGGGGAGGGTTATGAGATATATTTTTATTTTGGATGGTCAGTAGTTGTTTATGACATATTTTTGATATTTTTGTTTGTTAATTTTTTACTTTGTACTTTGGTGGATAGTTGTTTCATTGGCAATCATACCATATACCCCTTATTTTTGTATAATACAACCATGTGACCACCTTTACTTGTGCAAGAGAAGGTTAAGATTTTTTTTACATACTGTTTTCTTTGCTTCGTCTGTTTTCTTTACTTCCTAAAATAAAAAGATACAACAAAAACTCAAAACTACTAAACTTTGATATAAAAACAGTCTGATTTTGGACATTACAGTAAAAAGCCCTATTCACATTTTTTTTGTCAAACTGTATTGTTTTCCTTATTTTTTTTTTATTTAAGAAATAATTCATGGAAGCCATAGATTGTTGGAAATTTACACATGGCCTGGGCCGTGATATTTGTTAACGCTCAGGATAAAATTTGAATATCACGGCCCAGGCCATGTGTAAATTTCCAACAATCTATGGCTTCCATGAATTATTTCGATTCTAATAGGACAAATACGGTCATTAAAAAACTGAAGCGAGGGTAGGTATGCTGTGTGTGTGGCTGTTCTTTTTTACTCCCTGTTAGATAAATATCAAATATATTTATAAATAGGTAGCTTGCGTAGGTTATTTCGTGAATAACCGCTAGAAAAAAACTTTTTAAAATATTTAAATTCTCAAACCCAACATTTGCCATTTTTAATCTACATGTTTTTCTCATAAGCTTCCGTCAAATCCGATGTTGACATTTTGTAACTAAGGAGCCGCCATGTTGACTTGCTGAAATGAGTAAATATGCAAATAATGCAATAGAATAGAAAATAAAACAAAACCTACCTCAACAAGAGTGCACACACTGAAATGTTTCGCCTTCTTTACTAATCATTGATATTATGTTGATAGTCCTGAGTATAAAGCTTGATTACAACTGTCACATAAACTTACAATAACCAAGATAGCTAAACAAAGACCAATGAACCATGAAAATGAGGTCAAGGTCATATGAACCATGCCAGGCAGACATGTACAGCTAACACAGCTTCCATACAACAAATATAGTTGACCTATTACTTATAGTTAAGAAAAATAGACCAAAACACAAAAACAACACTGTGCAATGAACCGTGTCATGGTCAAATAAAACCTGCGGGACTGACATATAGATCATAATATATTTCCATACACTAAATATAGTTGACCTTTGGCATATAATATTAGATAAAAAGACCAAAACTTAAAAACTTAACTTTGACCACTGAACCATGAAAATGAGGTCAAGGTCAGATGGCATCTGCCCGCTAGACATGTACACCTTACAATCATTCCATACAACAAATATAGCAGACCTATTGCATAAAGTATGAGAAAAACAGACCAAAACACAAAAACTTAACTATAACCACTGAACCATGAAAATGAGGTCAAGGTCAGATGACACCTGCCAGTTGGACATGTACACCTTCCAGTCCTTCCATACACCAAATATACTAGCCCTATTACTTATAGTATCTGAGATATGGACTTGACCACCAAAACTTAACCTTGTTCACTGATCCATGAAATGAGGTCGAGGTCAGGTGAAAACTGTCTGACGGGCATGAGGACCGTGCAAGGTACGCACATACCAAATATAGTTATCCTATTACTTATAATAAGAGAGAATTCAACATTACAAAAATTTTGAACTTTTTTTTCAAGTGGTCACTGAACCATGAAAATGAGGTCAAGGACATTGGACATGTGACTGACGGAAACTTCGTAACATGAGGCATCTATATACAAAGTATGAAGCATTCAGGTCTTTCACCTTCTAAAATATAAAGCTTTTAAGAAGTTAGCTAACGCTGCCGCCTCCGTAGCCGCCACCACCGCCTATCACTATCCCTATGTCGAGCTTTCTGCAACAGTAGTTGCAGGCTCGACAAAAATCAGTTTTAATACAATATCATACCAATTCCGATGGTTCACGTAACAGAAAACTTTTAACTTTAGCGGTTTCATTTGTATGACGTCATGTTTTGAAATGACTTAAATGCGCCAAAAAGATTAATAGACTTTCGCGGAATTTTATTTAATTTTTATTTTGTTGATTTCTCCGAGCTCTTTTGCATTACTTCTTTTTATTATGCATACGAATAAGAAAAAAAGTTATTTTGTCTTTTTTTAATTGCACTTTTTAAAACAATAAAATCGGCAGAGGGTCTGCAAATAGGTTCCAATATATGTAGATTTACATGGGAAGTATATTGTAACAGCCATTATTATGTTTATCTCTGAGTCTGCGCTAAGTATATTTTATCGAGAATTTTATCACAGTGTTGTTTAAAGAAGCACGTCATATTAGAATTACTATTTTAGCATCCTTAATTCCTAATAAGGATCTTGAGTATAATAAAAGAAGACTGATGATATTTTTTTTACATTCTCTCAAGTATTTATTTTAAAGCTAAAAACAATTGGCTATTTTGGAATAACTATAAAAAAATATTCTTATAAGTAATGAAATATCATCCTGTAATATAATCTGATAATAAATAAATACTATCACATTTTCTTTTTTTCATTTTTTTCACTTTGTCATGATTCATTAACTTGTTGATTAGTTGTTAATATGCAGATTGAAGAACAGAAGAGATTACAATAGGTGTCAAAGAAAAGCAAAAAAAGATCTACATAAAATAGTAAAGATAATAAAGATATTTGATGCAGTTGTTCTACAAATAACTAGTACATAATGAAAGAAAAATAAAATAGTGTACCTTTTTCTTTTTGTCATCTTCTCTGTTGATAACTGATGTTTTTGTTCTTGCCATCACTTCTGTCTTTCCCTGGAAACAAAGTCAATACTATCAAATTTTCTATCTACTGTAAAAGCAGAAATTTTCGTGGAGGATTTAATTTCGTTTATTTCGTGGAAAGAATATATCCATGAAATCAAAACCGCCAGTAAAAATTTAACCTCCATATATTACCATTTACATTTAAGGAAACCAAGAAATTAAATCCACATGAAATCTTATAATATAAAGACAAAACCAAGAAATTTTAACCCCACGAAAATAAATCTTTCTACAGTATCTTTAATTATTTTCAAATTAATAGGTAAGAATTTTCTAAAGGGCAATAACTCCAATAAGGACTTGTCAACAGCCAGGTTGGTTTATTGATAGATTATCTCATGTATATCACTGAGTCATTTGTGGTATAGAAGTTCTTTCTTTCAACAATTACAGTTTTGGGGATAAATGGCAAAAATGCAGAAAAAAACAAGAATGTGTCTATTGTACATAATGTACAGGAATGCCCCACTCGCACTATCATTTTCTATGTTCAGTGGACCGTGAAATTGGGGTAAAAACTCTAATTTGGCATTTAAATTAGAAATATCATATCATAGCTATATATACATGTATAGGGAACACGTGAAATAAGTTTCAAGTTGATTGGACTTCAACTTCATCAAAAACTCCTTTGACCAAAACTTTAAGCAGTGAAGCAAGACAGGCAGCAAGACAGACGAACAGACGGACGGAAGAATGTACTGACAAACGAATGGAAGCACAGATCAGAAAACATATAACGCCCCTCTACTATTGTAGGTAGGCAGGATCGTTTGGCACAAAGTTCAAACTAGGTACCCCAATCATCATTGATTGCCAAGGTTTGTTCCAATTAGCCCATGGTATGTAGGTGTTACATGAATGAGGATGAATGAGGATTATTATCAAATTTAACAGACAGTGTATAATTGTAGGAATACTAATGACAATCATCATGATCATGACAATGGACACTAAGTGATGAGGAAAGTGCACTTGACCTTTTGGGTCAGGTGAGCAAAGACTATATCCAAATATTTTAATACTACTTAGAAAATTAAAGTACAGATTAACTTGTAAGTATTAGAAAAGATGTACTTGACTTTTATTAGACTATTTTTTAAATAGGCATCCATGGACATGATGGAGAGTTGTCTCATTTAATTTTTGCAATATTAATTTTCATTGATTTTTGTGAAATTGAAAAAATCCTGTTTAATTCATATACAAAATTTTAAATTGCAAGTTTAAATAAATTACTTTGCTGAGCGCAGCCTGATAGGACTGCAAATGTTAAACACTGAACAGTTGGCAAATTTGGACACAATATTCAAACTTGATACTGTCTAAATTTGGATTGTGATCAATTTTTGACATAGTATAGGTTTCTTACCCCAAAAAAATGTCAAGATCTTACCAATCTATTGTGCAATACTGTGCAATTAAAGATTCTTTTTGAAAATTTCAAAATTTGAAAAATTTTGAAACAAAAATTACATAAAAAATGTAGAACCCCTTAAAAAACTTAGAATTCCCAAACTTTTGAAACTTCCCTTGGACCAATTACCCCCACACTGAATCCCAGTCTTTCCTTAGGAGAATGGGACCTTGAAGTACAATTTCAGAGAGATCCATACTCTTAAACACAACTTATTGTCTTGAAACTAGAAAAATGCTTGTTTTTGGCCCCTAGTTCCTGCATGATTTGAACAAATAGCCCCAAACACACACCATGCCTTCCTTTTGTGATACGGAACCTTGTGGTACAATGTCTAAGAGATCCATAAACTTACACACTACCGGTACTTATTGTCCAGAAAGTACAAAATTGCTTGTTTTTAGCCCCTTTTTGGTCCTTTATTCCTAAACTGTTGGCCCCATAACCCCTAAAATGAATCCAAACTTTCTACTTGTGGTATTAATCAGTGTGGTACAATTTCAGAGCAACTGAAATATTTATACTGGTACACAAGTCATTAACCTGAAAGGAGAAAAATGCTTGTTTTGGCCCCTTTTGGGCCACTAATTCCTAAACGATTAGGACCATCATCCCCAAAATCCTTCCTATTGTGGTATTGAACCTTCTTCTTAGATTTCATAGAAATCCATTGACTTAAACTAAAGTTATTGTCCAGGAACGCATTCTACATTGTAATCAATAATAAAAACATTGCAATAATTTCTGAATTTACAGTATTCATTTTAATAATGCACCAGCCTGTCTTTGTGTTTTGATTCTACCATCAACTCAAAGTGCAGCAGCTGTTTACCTCTTACACATGTACATCATGTACATGCATTATATGCAAATACATTCAGTATGCTTTTATGATGATTCCAGCCCATGATAACCTGCCAATATTTACAAGTGGATCTAGCCCCAAATTTAAAACGTTTACAAGGGATGAAATTCTATATGTATTTCATGAATATTAATGAACTTTTAAATACATGTAATAGCAAAGTTGGAAGATCAAACCTTGTCAAAACAGTGCCTTTAAAATGTTTGACAGATATTAAATAAACAAATTTCATACATGTAAGACATGCATTTATAGATAAAATGTAAGATCAGATACATGTAATTTAAATTCAAATCTTTTAATATGTATCATACATATTTGAATACTTATTAATGTTTTAAATAATAAGAGGACCAAGTCTATTACTGTAGAAAAATTAAAAAAAAAAAGAAATTTATATATTTTTGATCCAGAGGGGGAGTTCCGGTGGTTTTTTTTTAATGGACAATCAATGCATTTGAATGGGGTCATATAGTTGGAACACTATCCTTTATCCTGGGTTGGGAACCCGTCTTTTAGAAATGGCTGCCCCACCCCTGCCTTGCATGTACAATGATGTAAGTATACTTCCACCCAAAAACATCTAGATCAGTAGATAGGAGATACATGTAGCTAATGTCAATTAATCTGTATCTGTATCGATCACTATCTGTACATTGAAGATGCCAATTCTGGCTTTTAACATTTGTTTATTCATCTGCAAAATTGACACAATTTTTTTCATGTGCCGATTCTGCTTACATGAACCATGAATTGCGTGCAAAATAAAACCCTGGACTTTTATCATGTTTATTTATAAGTAATTAATCATGATCTTAATCATTGAATATTTATATAATATGGTGACTTATCGACTTGGCCTTGCACACTGAAGTCATGGCAAAATATTCAGTTTGTTGATTGTGGCCATTATCCGGTAGAAGAAGTAGAAGATGAACTTCGGCCGGATCAACATCAATAACTCAGACTAAATCGACTTGGGGCCTAGTCTACATAATTATGAAGTCTTGAAAGGTTAATACGATATTTGGTTTTGTTTATGCCTTACAAAGTCGCTGTAGGGTATCCATCACTGTGTAAGGCGTCAAAGCCAAAAAGTATTTATAGCCTCTCAAGACATCATAATTATTTGGACTACTTGGCAGCCCTTAGTCCAAATAATTATGACGTCTGGCAAGACTATTTTAATTTTTTTCTGGGAGGAAGGCGTCTCCCAGAAAGAAAAAAAAATAGCCTTGCCAGACGTCATAATTATTTGGACTAGGCGGCCCTGTGCTTTGCATTTTATTTTTTCATAGATAAATATATATACTACAAGGTGGGTCTCATTGGGGTCTAAGCGTGACGCGGGATTGCTGATTTTTTTGTAAGCGTGACACGTGAAAGTCAAATTATTGTGTATCGAAAATGGGAAATGAGGTCTTGCAGGACCCGGGAAATGACAAAAAAATGAGAATTGCTTAGGTATATAGTGTAAGCGGGATACGGGAATCTAACAAAACAGTAAGCGGGATCCGGGATCAGAACCCCCCAATGAGACCCCCTACAAGGTGAACACAATATTTAAATTGGATCAAAACCTATATATAACATAATTTTGCATGTCTACACAACTTTTAGTAAAAAATAGTCATTATAGTGTTCACAAGAGACAGCTAATATCGACTTTTGTTGAATAAAAACAACGCAAAATTAATGAGAAATATTACCTGAGCTGTTATGCTTCTGTAAACATAGTAAAAATAATATTTTAGCGAACTTGTGAAAGTTTATGGTTTTTGCAAGTTTTAGTTTACAAAGGTGGATCCCCGAGAACTTCCGAAAGAAAACCAAGATGTCTGCCCACATACGAAATAGAAAGTTGATGCATTTAGCTAAACGCCTTTATTCTAATCATGCAGGTTCAGAATCATCTGTAAAATTGGTAAATTGATGGAAACTCATTTTTGTATAGTACAAAGTTTAAAAAGTGACAAGTTTTCAGTCTACTTTTGTTTGGTTAAATAAAACTTATTACGACCTGGAAAGGGAGATAATTATTACTAGATCACTTTTGTAGCTCATCTGGCCTAAATATTCAGTATGAACTTTCCCCATCACTTGGCGTCTGTCGTTTGTCGTTTTGTTACATTTTGCAGATATTCCTCCTCTGTAACTACGGGCAAATGTATCCAAACTTGGTCAAAATCAATATTTATTTCAAAATTTCCAAAACTGAAAAACATAAACTTAATTATCTGGACAATAACAAATGAGATTTGGTTTTTTGATACAGATTTTAGTCTATACTTAAAGGCAGTGTCTGCATGTATCTGCATGCTGGAGGAGACCCCTGAAAACAGGATTATTGTACTCCCGTCAGGAGGTTCACATGTATGTGGTACTCATAGCCAAATTGGCCTTCGTAGGCTACGCATACCCGCCGCCTGTTTAATATAATTTAAAGTCATCAGATCGGGAATAAAATGTGAAATAAACCTTGAAATTATGGCAATGAGTAAACAAAAATGATAACCCACAGAGATTTTAAGATTTGAAATGTCAAAATTTCGACTACGAAAAAAAAAGCTGATTCTATTTTTACTATGTCCTATAACACTTTGAAGAAATGATCCCGGTTAGTTTTTGAATATTTTTCTTTTAATATTAATTATAATTATTGATATAATGTAATTATGAAATTATTTATTTAGATGAGAATCAAATGTAAAAGGCATTACAAACAAGTGAGAAATACAGAAACAAAATAAGAACATTTTAAGTTTTTAGCATTAATGATCATAAAAATACAAATCCATGATCATACATAGCACTTAATTTTCATTTTAACCTATGAACAAGGAATTATTTGAATCTGGAATTATATTGAATTCTGGAAAATTGATTAGAAATTTATGATGAAAATTAACCCAACTAAATAGGATAAGCAATCTGCCCAAAAATTTTCAGACAAATCCAACAACCTGTTGTTAGGTTGCTGCCCCTGAATAGGTAATTTTAAAGAAATTTTGCAGTTTTTGGTTATTATCTTGAATATTATAATAGATAGAGATAAACTGTAACTAACAATAATGTTCAGCAAAGTAAGATCCTACAAATAAGTCAACATGACCAAAATTGTCAGTCGACCCCGTAAGGAGTTATTGCTCTTTATAGTAAATTTTTCACAATTTAATACAATTTTGTAATCTTTTACAAAAAATTTCTCCTCTGAAACTACTGGGCCAAATTTAACCAAATTTGGCCACAATTATCATTAGGGTATCTTGTTTTAAAAATGTGTCCGGTGACCTGGCCAACCAAGCAAGATGGCCGCCATGGATTAAATTGAACATAGGGGTAAAATGTAGATTTTGATGTGTATATGGGCGTTTTTCAATAAAAGCGTACATTTCAGACCTAAAAAAAATGGAAAATCAACTTGTCTAAAATTTAATTTCAAGAGTTATTTTGAATACCTCTATAATAGACCTGTTTGTAAACAAAAAGTGCAATCTTAAATATTCTTTAAAATGATATTATTTTCATAATTTGTGTACTGTTTCGTAGGGGACTTTTGTCCCCTACGAAACTTCTTCTAAACACAGATATTTTTGCAATTTTAAATGTCTCCTATAGACATTCCAGTTTGTTTACTTTAAATACTAGAAAAATATCATTTTTTTTCTGAATTAGAAAATCATTTTTATCGATAAAGATTAGACAGTACTTCACATATGAAGGTTCAACTCATGTTACGTAGTGGACATTTTGATGCGTTTCGTAGTGGACAAAAAGTTTCGTAGTTGACATCAACCCTATTATATGTTAATAAGAACATAATAAAAATTACATGAAACTTACCCTTGTTATTTGTTTTGCACGAATATAATTGAAAAAAGATTAAAAAAAGACTCCATGGTAGTGGTAGTGTCCACTACGAAACGTTTTTCTCCCATACTTGTTTCGTAGGGGACCGTTTCGTAAGGGACGTATTCGCATGCTTTATTTTTTTCCCACAATCCCTATATTGTAATAGTAACAAGACTGATTGCATTCATCAAAGCATTTATCAAGCTGTACACTGATATTTTTTTCATAATTTTAAAACCAGATACTGAAGGAGATTTGACCCGTTTCGTAGGGGACATTATCAAAAATACGGTATCACTCTGGTCCATTTGATGTGCTCAATTTTTCTTACCAACAATTTAATTGCTGTTATAAAAGCATCACTTCTTTTGTAAGACCCTAATGTTTATATCTCTTGCAAACAAAAATTACATTGATTTTATAAAACTGTTTATTGGCAAATTTTAATGACTTCGTTTCGTAGTGGACAATTTGTGAGGGACACACCTTCTGAAATTAAAAAACCTATATTGAAAGCTGTTTATTAGAATATGTTGGCGCTGAACATACTTTTGAATTATTAAAGAACTTATGTAAAGTAAAAAAAACATTAATTTCTTCATTTTTTACGATATTTTAGAGTATGAATGTTGGACAGGCGGTCTAGGGACATGCCATATTGGTTGTTTTGGACCATTCAGGAGTCAATATCTTATCAATCCCTCTAAAAAATAAACTGTTACTTTGCTTAAAAATGTTAAATCTAATTCAATGTACTGACTGCACAAAAAATTACTTGCAAAGATCAAACACATTTTTTTTAAAGTGGCTAGGACAAGAAAATACGTTTTTATTGAAAAACGCCCATATCTGAAACCAAAGCATTTAGAGTAAATTCGACAGGGGGTAAATATGTTCATCAGATTAAGATCTATCTGATCACAAATTTTCAGACAAATTTGACAACCTGTTGTTGGGTTTCTGTCCGTGAATTGGTTATTTCAAGGAAATTTTACGTTATCATCTAAGATATCATTATGGTATCTGATGATATCTAATATCTAATACTATTAATTATGTTTTAACCTTATTTCACATGATTTACAAAGCATCGTTTAATACAGGTGAGCGACACAGGCTCTTGAAAGCCTCTAGTTTTTATACGACCGCAAAATTTGAAAAATTTTTCGTCGTATATTGCTATCACGTTGGCGTCGTTTAGTTTTCGCACTCTAACTTTAGTAAAAGTGAATGGAAATCTATGAAATTTTAACACAAGGTTTATGACCACAAAAGGAAGGTTGGTATTGATTTTGGGAGTTTTGGTCCCAACATTTTAGGAATTAGGGGCCAAAAAGGGCCCAAATAAGCATTTTCTTGGTTTTCGCACTATAACTTTTGTTTAAGTTAATAGAAATCTATGAAATTTTGACACAAGGTTTATGACCACAAAAGAACGGTTGGGATTGATTTTGGGAGTTTAGGTCCCAACAGTTTAGGAATTAGGGGCCAAAAAGGGACCCAAATAAGCATTTTTCTTGGTTTTCGCACCATAACGTTAGTATAAGTAAATAGAAATCTATGAAATTTAAACACAAGGTTTATGACCATAAAAGGAAGGTTGGTATTGATTTTGGGAGTTTTGGTCCCAACAGAATAAGGGGCCCAAAGGGTCCAAAATTAAACTTTGTTTGATTTCATCAAAATTGAATAATTGGGGTTCTTTGATATATGCCGAATCTAACTGTCATGACTGTGTATGATGATTCTTAACTTTTGGTCCCGTTTTCAAATTGGTCTACATTAAGGTCCAAAGGGTCCAAAATTAAACTTAGTTTGATTTTGACAAAAAATGAATCAGTTAGGTTCTTTGATATGCTGAATCTAAAAATGTACTTAGATTTTTGATTATTGGCCCAGTTTTCAAGTTGGTCCAAATCGGGGTCCAAAATTAAACTTTGTTTGATTTCATCAAAAATTGAATAAATGGGGTTCTTTGATATACCAAATCTAACTGTGTATGTAGATTCTTCATTTTTGGTCCTGTTTTCAAATTGGTCTACACTAAAGTCCAAAGGGTCCAAAATTAAACTTAGTCTGATTTTAACAAAAATTGAAATCTTGGGGTTCTTTGATATGCTGAATCCAAAAATGTACTTAGATTTTTTATTATGGGCCCGGCCCAGTTTTCAAGTTGGTCCAAATCAGGATCTAAAATTATTATATTAAGTATTGTGCAATAGCAAGTCTTTTCAATTGCACAGTATTGCGCAATGGCATGAAATATCTAATTGCACAATATTGTGAAATAGCAAATTTTTTTTTAATTAGAGTTATCTTTCTTTGTCCAGAATAGTAAGCAAGAAATATCTAATTGCAAAATATTGTGCAATAGCAAAATTTTTTTTTAATTGGAGTTATCTTTCTTTGTCCAGAATCAACTTAAATCTTTGTTATATACAATATACAATGTATATTCACTTTTTACTACCAACTGATAAATTAAAATAATCTTTACCATTCAGTGATAACAAGCAGTTTTTTTACATCTTAATATTTTATGATGTATTTAAATGAGTAGTTATTGTTGCAAACTCCATTAGAAATTTTAATTGAGATTAGTTTTGGAATAAGGGAAAGGGGGATGTGATTAAAAAAATTGGGTTCAATTTTTCTCATTTGAAATTTCATAAATAAAAAAGAAAATTTCTTCAAACATTTTTTTGAGAGGATTAATATTCAACAGCATAGTGAATTGCTCTAAGAGAAAAAAAAATTTTAAGTTCATTAGAACACATTCATTCTGTGTCAGAAACCTATGCTGTGTCAACTATTTAATCACAATCCAAATTTAGAGCTGAATCCAGCTTGAATGTTGTGTCCATACTTGCCCCAACCGTTCAGGGTTCAACCTCTGCGGTTGTATAAAGCTACGCCCTGCGGAGCATCTGGTTTACTTCTTACCCAACTTACATGTAGTACATTTGAACTAAGTTACATGTAAATGTGTTATGAGTTATTTCTTGAAAATCATTGGACAACTTCCCAATATTTGGTCATTTAGATCTCAAAAATTAGAAACTTGTACGACCTATTCTCATTCTCAAGATTAATCTCAGTTTTGTTTAATCACACCTTTTGATGACTCTCGAAATATATAATATTGACACCTGTCTATTGTAAAAGACTGCATGCTAACCTATATGTTTCAGTTGTTGTGCAATTTGGTTGTTATCTACACAAGTTAGATTACTGCATGTACTGTTAGTAGAAATATCAGTATCTTGATATTTTTGTATAAAAATATCTCATGTATCTATATTTTTTAGAAAACTGTAAACATTAATATCTGCAAACATATAATTACATTGCATGCATGTTTCATTATCCTGAGTTGTTTTGATTGGCTAACAGCTATCTCATGTCCTTCTGAAATTAACATTCATTACGTATACACAATGAAATTTAACATTCATGATGACATGAGCTACCACAATAACGTACACAGGTAAATTAAAGAAAAACTTAATAGGAAATTGTTTTTTCATTCTCCTAGCTAAAAATGTAATTATAAGTATTGATAGCTTCTTTTTGGAAGTTCATAGGGTTGTAAAAGCGTTGACTGTGCACACATTTTTAGAATGAAGCACTTCCATTGACTTCTGCACTTCATACAAAACGTATTTAATACATTTTGATTTTTTTTTACTATTTTACAGAAGCCAAGAGTTTTATCTGGAATTCAACCAACAGGGATACCTCATATTGGGAACTATCTTGGAGCCATTAAAAACTGGGTCCAATTGCAGGACCAATTTGATGATGTTTTATATACTATTGTAGATCTGCATGCACTCACAGTGCCTAATGATCCAAAGACATTAAGGTAATGGCTGTTTTTCTTGTCATGGATACATACTATGTGATAATAAACGGAATTTCATTACTGTTTTTGTATTCAAAAAATTCCAAGCTTTAGATAATTTTAATCAATTGGCAATTATTACAGTTTATACAGATATTTTATGTCATATTCCAATTTACATGGAACTATCAGATGTATGCAATAAATGATGATTTTTTTAATCTTGCTTTAAAAAATAATACCTGGTAACCAGGTAGTGAATTTGTAATGAGGAATTCTATCAATAAATCATTTTAGTGAAGAAAAAAATTCTATAACTACAGAATGACTTCGAATTTGGTCATCAGTCATTTGTCAGTTTGATAGGGATGAGTTGTAACATATAAGAACACTTTACTGATCTTTTAAATCCTAATTCCCTGTTTCCCAATACTTGGAATTGTAACATGTGGAATAAACTTAAAATCTTTCATCACAAATTTCTCCAATACTATGTATACTCAATAGAATGAATCTTCATATTTTGTCGAAAGCTGAAGCTCTTGTGAGTTTTAAGGTGTGTGCACTCCTTTGATCTGTCCTACACCTACTTCCTGTTTTCAAATGTTTTAAGCAACGATTGGGGAGTAGGCTTGGCATGTACATGTAACACTACATGCATTCTTAATTTGATTTGATTGGCTCTCTGATTTGTGTTCAGTGAGTAATGACTATTTTTCTGTGTCAGCAAACCACTATTGACCTTATTCAAAGACAGACATCATATATAGCAAATTGATATTCACTCAACAATTGTATTTTAATATTTCAAATTTTAGAGAAAATATCTACAAGATGGCAGCTTCTTTACTGGCTTGTGGTATTGACACTAATAAAAGTATATTATTTCAACAATCACAGGTAAGAGAAAATTATTGGTCTTCCCTCAACCCATATCACTCTTACTCGATCAGCTCTTCATAAAATACCATATCAAGACATTTCTTAAAGCCAAATATGTTGAACTGGCCTTAATATTTACAACTCAGACTTATCCCTTACATTATTATATTTATAAAACAGACTTTAATATGTTTGACCAGAACTTATCAATTTCTCTTTTAATTTGCCATTGACAAAGAAAAAGTACTGTTCTGATATTGTTTAGAGACACACACATGACACATATACATTCAATAAATCAATATTCATTATATTGCTATTGTAAAAATATTAGCTGCATCTTTTTATAACTTGTTTGAAAAAAAAGTTTCTGGCAAAACCTAAACCCTGCACAGTTTTTTCAACAGACTTGGTTTTGTATTCTTCATTTGACATGTTAGAAATTTAAATTTAACTAAACTTTGATTTTTACTGTTTGCCTTTTACATGTTTAACAAGAAATAATATTTTGCTCCAAATACAAATGTATGTTGGGAAGATTTCAAGGTTTGTTTAAGTTACAAATAAATTTGGCTTAAAAATGTAGGGTTTACGGAATATACCATTAATATTCAACATGTTCAATGTCATATTCTACCAGAGAGAAAATAGCACATGAATTGTCAGATTATCAACTTGTTTTGGTTTGAATAACTTTTATATTTTCCCTTAAAGGTCCCTCATCACACAGATTTAGCATGGTTGCTAGGGTGTATATGTACATTACCAAGGCTACAGCATCTACCACAATGGAAGGTAATTAGAAACTTTTCATAGATACCAAGATTGAAATTTTATATTTACACCAGACGCGCGTTTCGTCTACAAAAGACTGAGTGACACTAGAATAATAAAATGTTAAAAAGTCCAAATATAGTACAAAGTTGAAGAGCATTGAGGACCAAAAACTCCTAACAGTTTTGCCAAATACAGAAACTTATTATTGATATTCTTCCTTTTCTTTCAAGAAAGTGATATATACATGTATATATATATAATTTGTCTAAACATCAGCCCAACAATGTTAGATATGTAAATTTGCTTTCTCAAATTTTTTGGTTCTTCCCTTGCCAGGATTCGAAATTCATGCTACTGAGATATCGTGGCACCAGATTTTGATTGATTGGTTGGAAGCCAGCATATTTTTCACATAGTCTAACATTTTTTTCTCATTTCAAATGAATGTGCCTGTTTTTAACCACTGCCGGTGAATATTCCTCAAATACCATGGTATTTACCATTTTGAATATTTCTTTTTTAACCTCGCAATTATCTTCCCGCCAGAATTTTGCAGATATGACATTACATTAAGAAAGAGAGCTAACATGTATTATAAATTCCTGTGGTTCTATGATAATATCCACTTATCCTCAAAATTATGCATAAACAGGTTTATGAATTACAGCTTACAAGTACAAATAAAGGTTTAATTTCACCTGTACAGAGAACGTCAATCCAAATCTATTCTGTGTAATTAAACAGATATATCTTGTTATGGAGTGGTATTTGCGAAAAATACCAGTCTTGGATCCGAATTTTCCTCGCCTGTCAGCTCAGGAAATTTCACAGTCCCTGAACCTGTATTTTCGCAAATACCCCTCCATAACATGATATATCTGTTCAAAAATGACAAAATGGAAATAATTTGTGAATTTACAGTACTGTGAACTCACTGCAGTCTTATCTTTATAAAATGAACTTAGTAATTTTGAAGTCTCTTCAAGTTAAAAGTTATTACTTCATATTTCGACATAAATAAACATCACTGTTTTGTTATGCTTACTGATTAAGTTTGGAAGACTTAATTTTCAATGGTCAATGATCATGATGATGTGCAGGGAAAATTCATTCAGACAGAGTCTTTGTTATACATCATTTATCTAGTATGCATGATCTGATAAATTGATGAACTGACTTAAAATAAGGGTGCAAAAATAAAATTGGGATTGGAAATGGGGAATTTGTCAAAGGGACAACAACCCGACCAAAGAGCAGAAAAGCCTTTAATGGGTTTTCAACACAGCGAGAAAATCCCACTCCTGGAGGTGTGCTTCAGCTGGCCCCTTAACAAAAATGTGTACTAGTTCAGTGATAATGGCTGTCATACTAAACTTGGAAATATATGAATGAACTATAATTACAAATCGTGCATGACTAACAAAGGCCAGAAGCTCCTGACTTAGGACAGGAGCAATAAAGGGCTAAATATGACATAATGTTTTGTGAGATCTCAACCTTCCCCCTATACCTTTAGCCAATGAAGCAAAAAGTGTGTCGCATTTGATAATAAATTGCTTCACCGAGCGCAACTGGATACCACCACAGAGGTCTAACCCTGAACAGTGCGGGAAAAAATGATCACAATATTCGCACTTGATATTGAATTTGGATTGTAATTAGATATTTAACACATAATAGGTTTCTGACACAGTATAACTGTAGTCAAATTAAAGAACTTAGAATTGGATATATGATTTGAATTAATACTTTATATTTTTTTGCGGTCATATAAAAAGGTAGATGGTTTTGCTGTGACATCTATTTAAAGTCCGTGGTTTGCATGAAAAATAGCTTTTTACTTTACAAATTTGGCTGAGCAATTTTCAGTCAATAATAAATCTATTTAGCTATTGACTTATAAGGATTTTTGGTAAAATGTCACTTTTTAAATAAGTCAGCTTTTTAAACATTTAGGGATAGGTAACCTTTATCATGTAAGAAAACTAGAAATAAAGTTTTCTGACAATTTGATATATTCTTATGCTGGTAAGAAGAAAGAGTGGAACCATGTGTGATTTGACTTGAAACCATTTTACTTCTTATTATACCATGGCATACCTTTTGAGAGCGCAATGACATTTTGATGTTGGATGTTATCTCCTTCTCACATGTCTTAGTACAGTCAGTAGGAAGTTTTTTGTTGGCAGCATTGGTTTTGACAGCAGTGTTAGTTTTGTAAACATCATTGGTTTTGTCAGCAACTTTGGTTTTGTCAGCAACTTTGATTTTGTCAGCAACTTTGGTTTTGTCAACTTTGGTTTTGTCAGCAATTTTGGTTTTGTCAGCAACAAGTGTTTTGCAAGCAACAACGTTTTTGTCACCAACAAGTGTTTTGTCAGTGACAAGTGTTTTAACAGCAACAACAGTTTTGTCAGCAACAATGGTTTGATCAGCAATAAGTGTTTTGTCAGCAACTTTGATTTTGTCAGCAACAAATGTTTTGACAGCAACAAGTGTTGTGTCAGCAACAAGTGTTGTGTCAGCAATAAGTGTTTTGTCAGCAACAAGTGTTGTGTCAGCAATAAGTGTTTTGTCAGCAATAAGTGTTTTGTCAGCAACAAGTGTTGTGTCAGCAATAAGTGTTTTGTCAGCAACAAGTGTTTTGTCAGCAACAAGTGTTTTGTCAGCAACAAGTGTTTTGTCAGCAACAAGTGTTTTGTCAGCAACATTGAATTGGAATGTACCTTCTTTTGACAATGCTTCTCTGAAAAATAATCATAAATTAATAATATAATTTGGATTTTCATTTAAAAATCATTCCAGCTAACAAATGCATGTTTTAAGGGAGCTACCATTTGATTTTTATGGGGGGGGGGGGGGGGGGGTTAGGATGAAATTTGAAAAAAATAGGCAGGACAGGAGTTTTGAGTAAAAAAAAAAAGGCAGGATGAGTCACTTGCAAAAAAAAAAGTCAAGACTACAATTTAGGTAAAAAAAAGACAGGACTGAACAGAGTGAAAAATAAAAAGGCAGGATAAAAATAAAAAGGCAAGGCCCATAAAAATCAAATGGTAGCTCCCTAATAGAGGGCTTAGTTTTTTGGTCTGTGGGATGGTTCTATAATTAAGCTTCAAATACTGCTAAATTATGTTTGTTTTGAATATGTTTGTTTGTGCACATGCAACAAACTATGCAATTCGTAACCACATCATTGGCTTTCAAACTTTTTACCTCTAAGGTTTTCTTTACCTATATTAACACAGAGCTTTGAAATTAACAATTTTTATGTGAGACTTTAAAGTTGTGAATAAGTGATCATAAGTGTTATTGGGGTGTTTATGTCCACCTACTCTATTTTACTTACTTGAAGCTTAGATAGGTCCCTCCTACATTGAGGAGTATATTACTTATGATATATCCTCCTGCTTGTTGTCCTGGTAATAATTTATATTCTTCCCCTAACACTGTTGATCTTCCAAGTTTGTTTGTGTCAAAGGGTCCACTTAAATATATCAAGTAAAATTGGACCTTGGTTTGAGAAATATTATATTCAATGTTTGTTTGTGTCAAATGGTCCACTAAAATATATCAATTAAAGTAAAACTGGACCTTGGTTCAAGAAATATTATATTCAATGTTTAAAATAAGTCTGATAACTTGGTGGCCATTTTAATCATTGTTACCACAGTAACCAAATTTTAAGAGTCTTCCTTGTGCTATATGGCAATTTGTATGATAATAAGATTTACTTTGGACCAAGTCAGGTTGTAACAATTCATTATACTAATGATCAATCTTAGTCATAAAATTTTTTATGAAACTGACTCCAGATCCTGTAAACCAGTGGTTGTGGTTAGCTTCTGTCTGCCATAACTGTGTGATGAAGTTTTTTTTTGTTGTTTTTTTTTTTTGTAGCATGAAACAAATGTTATTTTTTTTCTTTTACATGATCATCATGCTAGGACCTTTTATAACTTACTATATGTTTACATTATATGTTTTACTCATTGTTAAAGGCCACACAGTAGCATATAGTGGTTTACAATCTTGTCCTACAGTTTTTGCATGGTTGATAGTTGTCTAATTTACAATCCAATACCATCTTCTTATATTTATATTTACACATAAGTCAAATTAATTTAAATTCTTACATAAAATTCAACTCTGCACACAAATCCTTTACTTTCTTAATCACAGCATTTGACTGTTCTTCCTTGCAATGGCCACCAAGGTCAGAGAGTAAAATAATTCTTCTTTTTATAATCTCAGACCGGTTTCTGCAATGTGTATTTAATACAATAAGTTCAGTAGAATTTACAAAAAAAAAGCTTACAAAATTAGAAACCATAAAATTTTCTACTCTGCAAATAATACAGAATCATTTTTTGTAAATAAATCTTGAAAAGAACTATATTTCAACTTTGACAAGTAACACTTTATTAGGGTGACAAGTATCTTTTTATAAGGGTAATTAGGATTTGATTTTTACAAATAAAAAATTGTGATATTCAAGATACCAGATGTTATTGTGTACCCTGTTTAAATATGCAATGGTACATGTCCTGAGCTGTAAAAACTAGAGGCTCTAAAGAGCCTGTGTCACTCAATCACCTGTATTTACTGATGATTTGGAAATCATGTAAAATAAAGTTAAAATCATAATTTATAGTATAAGATAAATATCTAAGATAATAGCAAAAAACTGCAAAATTTTCATAAAATTACTAAATCTGATGAACATTTTTGCCACAAGTCAGATTTGCTCTAAATGCTTCTTTTTCAGAGATATAAACCAAAAACTGCATTTTACCCTATGTACTATTTTTAGCCATGTCTGCCATCTTGATTGGCGGGCATGGTTATTAGACACATTTTTCAAACTACATACTCATATGATGATTGTGGACAAGTTTGGTTACATATTTGTCTTAGTAGTTTCAGAGAAGATTTTTGTAAAAGATTACAAAAATTAAAGAAAAAATGGTAAAATTGACTATAAAGGGCAATAACTCCTTAAGAGGTCAACTGACCTTTTGTTCATGTTGACTTATTTGTAGATCTTACTTTGCTGAACATTATTGCTGTTTACAGTTTATCTCTATCTATAATAATATTTAAGATAATAACCAGACAGCAAAATTTCCTTAAAATTACCCATAAAGGGGTAGCAATCCAACAAATGGTTGTCCCATTCATCTGAAAATTTCAGGGCAGATAGAACCTTAAACTCTGTCAGATTTGCTCTAAATGCCTCGGTTTCAGAGTTATAAGCCAAAATCTACATTTTACCCCTATGTTCTATTTTTAGCCATGGCGGCCATCTTGATCTATTTAAGATTACATTCATATGCACATGTACAGCACTAACAGTTAGGTTTATGTATTGTATTAGAAATCCAGGAATAGGAGATGATAAAACATTTTGTGGCCAATTTTTTATTTTATTTTCTAACTGTGGAGTGCCATCAAAGAACGTATCGTCCTTTTTCTAAAAAAAAGTTCATTGGAAGGTACCAAGAACTTGTTGATAAATATTCTGTATCAACTTCACAAATAATACATGATGGTCTTGATGTATAGATTCTGCGTACTTATAAAGTTTTATATTGTTCTTTCATTAAATTTTGTCTTTGTTCTATTATATATTAATTTTACTTTAACTGTTGGATTGTTCAATGTGTTTGTACTTTTTAAAATTTTTGCTCGTGTGTTTTGTATAAGCGACTTTTTTGTGTTTCTTTGGTTCTTATAACGTGACTCTAAAAGATCTTGTCAGTATTTTATTGCTCTATTATATGTCATTATGTTATATTTATATTATAAATCAGAATACTTACTTTGTGGCATCCTTCAGATGATTCAATGCCACTATTAAAGCATCTAAAACTGTTTTCTGTTAAGTTTTTTTTAAAGTCAAACACAGTTGTAAGCTTATGAATTATATCTTTGAATATCATGAGAAACACCTTTTATTGTAAAACATCATATTTTTTATAAAAATTTAATCAAAATCGTTAAAATACTGCCATATTGAAAATCATTGCAATATTTAATCAAATGTCTTAAATGTAGAACATCACTATAATCTTGCTTATGCTTATTCCCATAAACACAACATGAGTCTATTTAATCGTTAGATTCATGACAAAAAGTTTTGAAATAGAAATTAAATTGTCGCACAGTTTGACTGAAAAGTGTTAATGCTTAAATATACACCACCTATAGTGATCTGTTTGCCTTTAAAGTCTTTAAGAACTTACTGACACACGTCACATGGTCAAATAAATGCATTCATATGATAAACATGGTATAAGGATACAGTCAGCAGAAATTGATGTAGGCTCTATGGAGTTCTGCACTAAATCCAAAAGTTCAAGGTTCACTGCATCCAAATGGTTAATAATTGTGATATTCTGGAAATGTACATCATCTGCAAATGGGTGGACTGTTGCAGGGGTGCCAAATAATATCAAACTTATTTCAGAATTACACCTGGATATTCTCTGTAAAGAATTAAGAATCCATTTACATGAATTTTGGATAACTTTGCTTTTATTTATTTCACACCAAAACATCAAGAGAAAAATACCTTTATACATATTCATATGTTGTTTAGAACAAATTAAAGTGTTTGTATGCAATTGACCTATATCTGTATATTGTGTATATAATAAACAGATCAGCTTACCAATATTTTAATGAATACAAAGCAAAAACAAATATCAAGATAAGTTTACTGTCTTATTTTTATGCCCTGCCTACGGTCAAACTATGATGGTAGAGGGGCATTATATGTTCTGTTCATTTGTTTGTGCATCCTTTCATTCCTCTGTCTGTTTCGCCTCAGATTAAAGTTTTTGGTCAAGGTAGTTTTTGATGATGTTGAAGTCCAATCAATTTGAAACTTAGTACACACGTTCCCTATTCTATGATCTTTTTAATTTTAATGCCAAATATGACTTTTCACCCCAATGTTACTGTCCATTGAACATAGAAAATGATAGTGCGAGTTTGGCATCGGATTCCGTGTACTAGAAACACATTCTTGTTTGTTCTTCCTTGCCTTTAGCACCATGGTATTAATGTGATATACTGTAGATTATACAGTCTAAGTTATATGGTTGACTACTGATCCCCTAGGGATCCATAGAGGGTTAGTAAAATTCATAGGGGGTGAGGCAGGAGGCCGAATCCCCTAAGGATTTTATTCAACCTCTATGGATCTGTAGGGGGTCAGTAGTTAACCATAAAACGAATTTATCTCACGCTGGACTTTTTCTACTGCATTTTGTTGAAAAAATAAACAATAAACACAACATCATTAATCGACGACGTCACCATTAACATTATCGCACCACGGGTAAAATACCACTTTCTGATTGGTTTAAAGCCGTCACGTGGCGACTCCCTATAAGACGGTAGGGGGTTAGTAAATTTCATAGGGGGTTCATGACCATAAATGGTGATGTAATCTATTAATGTTGTTGTGTTTCATTGTTTATTTTTCAACATAATGCAGCAGAAAAAGTCCAGCATGCAATAAATTCGTTATACAGTTAACTACTGACTCCCTACGAACCATAGAGGGTGAATAAAATCCAGGCCTCACCCCCTATGAATTTTACTAACCCTCTATTGATCCTTGGGGGGTCAGTAGCGAACCATATAACTTATAGTAGACGTGACGTCATGAACCCCTATGAAATTTACTAACCCCTACGGTCCTATAGGGGGTCACCACATGACGTCACTAAACCAATCACAACGTGATATTTTACCAGCAGTGCGATAATGGATGTTTTTCCATAGTTTCCAGTAAATAGATGGTACAGTTGTATATCATAGTTGCTTTTATTAAATTCCTCACAAGAACTAATCATTACAAATTTAAGTTTTGTAAATGATTGAAAAGTGTGCAGTTTTAAACACCATTTGTCAAATCAAACCTTGATCATGCATTAAGGCTATACATTTACACTATTGAGTTTTGTGACTGAAAATTAACTGTTAGTGACAGCTCTTGGGATAAATGTATGTGTAAAACAAAGTCTGTATCAGTCTTGGTACATCCGCAGTAACTGTTTGATAATGCGGCAAACAGTAGATTATAGTTTAAGCTATAAAGTTATGAGGATTTGTAATCACATAAGCAACACGAAGGGTGTCACATGTGGAGCAGGATCTGCTTACCCTTCCAGTGCACCTGAGATCACCCCTTAGGCCTAGTTTTTGGTGGGGTTCGTGTTGCTTATTCTTTAGTTTTCTATGTTGTGTCATGTGTACTATTGTTTGTCTGTTTGTATTTTTCATTTTTAGCCATGTTGTTGTCAGTTTATTTTCGATTTATGAGTTTGACTGTCCCTCTGGTATCTTTCGTCCCTCTTTTATGACTGTTGCAGTTGCTAAAAGCTCTTTGAGAACACAAATAAAAGACAATTTGTCAATGTCTATTATTTTTTAACACCCCATTCCTTCCCTTCTCCTCTTTTATAGTTGATATAAGTATTTAATGTAACTTACCTTTTGCTGAAGTAATTTTGAAACAATGTCTTTTGAGATCTGTAGAAATGTGTGTCCACTCTTTAAGCGTGTATTCATTGATGGTCCAATGTCCATCACTATTGCTATGGCTTCCTAAAATTTCAAATTTCATTGAAATTAAGCTGTTTTAGTATGATATTTGTTGAATTCAAATGCTCCCATAACAAATTCCTAGAGTTGGTAAATATATTATGATTTGTTCATACATCATGTAAATGCATAGATGTCTTATAATTAGAAGATTACACCAGGCATATTGCAATTTTGTATGACCTTATTTTTAGAGACCTAATTGATCAAAATATCCTTAAATTTTTCAAAATAGATCAGTTTCCCAAAGAAATCATTGTGAATGTAATTACAATATTTGCCACTGAATGATAAGCAACAACAAGCAATCATTTTATGATCTTTTATCTATGGTAGACAAGAATCAGCATTACAAAACCTACAAATAGATCAACATAGCTGAAATACATGTAGGGATTATTGCCCTTTTTTGACAATGTTTAGGATTTTTTGCTTTAATAGCAAAATTTACAGAAGATAGAGAGAAACTGATGTATGTGCCACTAATACAATGTAATTATGTAATTGAATCATGTGCCACTGAATGATACTTTTTTTTACAGGAGAAGTCTAAAACATCAGAAAATCCTGGTATTGGTTTGTTTACATATCCCATTCTACAAGCAGCTGATATACTTATATACAGGTAAGAAAGTTTGGAATTCATTAAGATGTAGCACTCTTAACTGAAAGAGGGTAAGAAAGCACATTTTAAGTCAAAAGGAAGACCACTCATTTATTTGAATTTCTACTCATATCCATATTTGAGCTGTAAATATACCTGTAGTGTATATTACGGATTACAAATGTGTTGAGGTTTGTGATTGGGGGTATCAGGTCCGTTCGCGCCCAATATAGTTTCGCACCCTACACGTTCGCACCTCACATTTTCTCCCCCAACGTCCGTTCGCACCCTACATGTTCGCGCCCAATTTTTAATAAAATTTAAGTTAAATTGTTAGAAATTATTCATATGAATATAACAAATAATTGTATTCTTTTTGAATAAAATTTGAGAATTTATTGAATAGATTTTTTTTTTTTATCAATCGGATGATTAATTATTAAATGTTGATTATGTATGATTATTGCTAATTGGTATTTATAAACAGCCTAACTTGGTGTTATTGTTTACTGTTGTTTATAAATCATGATTGTTGTTTTAAATTGCTTTGATGTAAATACTAATAAAATAAATATTTATTATAGCAATACACTTACCATGCATACCAGTTGTTCAACATGTTGTCAGATTCGCACTTAATTGACTAGAAACAGTGAAAAACAAATTATTTCAATACACTAACCAAAACACGATTAAGAATTATTCAACACACAAATGAAATAGTTGTTGTCAGAATAACATAATCTGACTTAAAAACAAGGACTTTCTTTTTATAAACTTGTCATGACACAAAAAAACTTGTCAGTATCTCGAATTATTTAGAAACAATGGCATATATATTTATACCAATACACCTCCAAACAAGAATGTGTCCTCAGTACACGAATGCCCCACTCGCACTATCATTTTCTATGTTCAGTGGACCGTGAAATTGGGGTAAAATCTCTAATTTGGCATTAAAATTAGAAAGATCATATCATAGGGAACATGTGTACCAAGTTTGAAGTCGATTGGACTTCAACTTCATCAAAAACTACCTCGACCAAAAACTTTAACCTGAAGCGGGACAGACGGACGAACGAACGAACGAACGAACGGACGGACGGACGAACAGACGCACAGACCAGAAAACATAATGCCCCTCTACTATCGTAGGTGGGGCATAAAAATTGGTAAAATTGGGTGCGAACGTGTGGGGTGCGAACGAACTTTTCGCAAAATTTGGGTGCGAACATGTGGGGTGCGAAAGTGAATGGGGGCGAATGTGGAAGGGTGCGAACGTGATTGGGCGCGAACAGACCCGGATTCGTGATTGGGTAACTATTCAGAGATGTTAGTGTATATTCTGGAAACTGCTGGGGTATATATGCCGTTTTTTTATCCCAATTTGTACCTCAATAATGATATTGCAATTGCTTTTTCTGTGACGTAAGGGAGCTACCATTTGCTTTTTTTATGGGGGGGCTAGGATGAAATTTGAAAAAAATAGGCAGGACAGGAGTTTTGAGTAAAAAAAAAAGGCAGGATGTGACACTTGCAAAAAAAAAAAGTCAGGACGACAATTTAGGTAAAAAAAAGTCAGGATAAACTGTAAAAAAAAAGGCAGGACCGATTAGAGTGAAAAATAAAAAGGCAGGACAGAGATTACAGCTAAAAAAAAATGCAGGACAAAATTTTTCATCCTAGCCCCCCCATAAAAATCAAATGGTAGCTCCCTAATGCATCATAGAAAAACATGTCAGAGGCTCATTAAGGGTAAAAAATAATGAGTTGCCTTAAATTCCACGTTTTTAATGTAAAAACACTTCAAATAAACAACCAGTATTAATAAATGTTTTGATGCATTGTTATAAAATATTGACCACACGAAAAAAATATATTACAAAAAGCTTCACATATTCGTACGCCTATGTGGGAAATGTATGATTTGGCTATGTTAATTGCATGGTCGAATGTTCTGAAAACACATCAAGTCACAGGTAATCTGAAATATAATTGTAATTCAGGTTTCAGGCAGGGTATATGATGTGACATATATCACCTTCCCCTCGGGCTCAGGGGATATAGACCCAAAGCCTGGAATGTCGCATCATATACCCTGTCTGAAACCTGAATAACATATAATATATATACACTTGTAACTCATGTTTTTATATGTAAAAAAAATTTAAAAATTATGTAATTATCAAATAGACAAATAGTAGAATTTTAATCATGTTAATTTTATGATTTTCTGTGGTGGCTATAAAATTAATTATAGAAAGACAAGACAATTATATTCCTATTTTATAATTACTCTGAATGCAGCTATACTAAAATATAAAAATAAAAATTTAATTGGCATCCATGAAAAAATAAATGAATCCACTTTGTCTTATTTCAGGGCGACACATGTTCCAGTAGGAGAAGATCAGATTCATCATTTAGAGCTAACACGTGATCTAGCAAAGATATTCAACAATAAATTCAATTTTAACTTTCCTCGTCCAAAGGATATCATGGGTAAGAATGAAAAGATGGAAAATGTATATTCAAAACAGTAAACATAGACATTGGTTGGACTTAAAATCCTACCAATTATATCAGTAGTTCTGGTGGGTAGTGGCATGATTGGCAGATACCACATCTCTCTAGCTATTCTTGTACATAATAATCATATAAGGTATCCTTTACAATGTATGAAGCCATCTTAAATGTTTTAGGTTTGCTTATTTCTCCCAAGATCTTGAAGAAGGTGATAGGATAAACTCTTCATTATACCTAAGTTAATTATGTTAAGTTTATAAACAGACGGTTACTACAATGTGATTAAAAAGAACCTTTTAAGTTCCAATTATTAGTGTAAGAAATTCATAAAAGAGATTTTTCATGAACATATATATGTAAATCTGAATGATAAGTATTTTATCTCTTTAAATATAAAACCAAAATTACCCTTGGTATACCCACGAGAACTAAAACTAGGGAATTTATATACATTCTCGGATAGGTGAACAAGAAAAGGGATATAATCAGTTTATAAGTCAAATGATTGTTAAGACATCAGTATCATTGGTTGAATGTCATTTTAGGTGAAGGCCCAAGAATAAAAAGTCTTAGAAATCCATCAGCAAAAATGAGCAAATCAGATGTCAATCCTAAAAGTAGAATTGATATTACTGACACACCAGATCAAATAGTGGATAAAATAGGGAAATCACATACAGATTCAATACAAGGAATATCCTATGATCCAGAGAATAGACCAGGAATCTCAAATTTGTTACAAATACATGCTGCTTTTACTAATGAAACAGTTGAAAATGTGTGTGAACAGTGCAAGTCATTAAATAAAGTACAGTATAAAACAAAGTTATCTGACATTATAGTGGACAGTTTAGGACCAATAAGACAAGAAACAGAAAGATTACTAAGTGACAGACATTACTTAGATACAATACTAGGAAAAGGGAAAGAAAAAGCTGCCGTAATAACAGAAAAAACTTGGAAGGAAGTACAAAAAAGTGTTGGATTGTTATAGCATTAAATATTAGAGTATATATATACATGTATACTTAAGTTTGGATATCTACCATTGTCCAAGTACATCACGATTTTGTGTTATTCTAAAAGTTATAGAAAAATGTCTTTAAATGATGCAAAAATGTCATTGAATTGTGTTTACATATTATGCCATGTGTGTGTTATGGTTTGTTATTGCATAAACTATTGTATCAATTGAAAAAAACATAAATGCTATAAGTATAAACTGTCATATACGGGTAGGTTTGGATGATTATTTATTGCTAGTGACAAATCAGAATGCAAGAGTTACTTCACCATTAAGATTCTGCTTCATTTAATAAGTTTTAAGGATGTACTTAGGTGATCTAAGGTAAAATTAAATAAATCAAGAATTCAAAATTGATACTTTAAGCTGCAAGAGTATTAGTTATTAAGGATCAAAATAAGCTAAAAATATTGATAGGTCATGGAGCTAGATATTTGATTAATAAAATATGGTGGGAAAGGGCTGACTTGGACTTTTACCTTAGATTTGCTTTGGTATGATTTGGGTCTCAAATCAAAAGAAAAAAAATCAAGAATCTGTTAAATTTTGTCAAATGACCTTTTAAGAGCTATTAAGTCTTATGTTAAAGATAAATAGGTGTTATGGGGCAAAATATTTTACCTTGTATCGTATGGAAAAACACCAAGAAGTCTGAACATTTGAATTTTATTCCAAAACCTCACCTAAGTACATCCTTAAAGTATATGTTTCTGTATTTCTTCAGTTTGCAAGTGTATCTAGTCGTTTAGTTACTTTCTGTTAGTACTCAAGACTAACATTTTTAAAATGGTACCAAAATTGGACCAAGAATCCCAATGGGTCGCAATCTTTGCACAAAAGGTGTTTGTATACGATGGAGGATAATCTATAATAATAATAATTTTTTTAAAAAGAAGATATGGTATTATGTTATGAATGCCAATGAAAGAACTCTCCAAAAGAGACTCAAGATTTAATCTGATGGAGGAGTTGATTACACAAATTTGTACCATCTTTTGAAGACTTGAATTAAACAAGTCTGAAAAAAGGGATTGTAAGAGGCAAACAGAGAGGTAAAGTGACTTTCAATTATTTTTTTAACCATGTTTTATATACGATTAAACTGAGGGAATTGCATGAATTTTGAATCAAGCAACATCAAGTGCATTGACAGCATAAGGTTTGATAACTGTAAGATGTGTCAGCAATACAATTTTCCAGCCCACCCACCTCACATCACCATACAATTTTATCCTTAAATAATGGCATTTTTAATTTTTATGCAAAACAGAAACTAAAGAACATAGAGAGTAAACATTATCAGCAATACATATATAAATTTTTATACACAAAATATTTTTGACCTATTGCTTATGTCACAGATAATTAAAAAGTATACAAAAAAAAGTAATTTAACATTAACCTACAAACTATGAAAATGATGAGGTCAAGGTCAGATGATATCTGCCGGACAGACATACATGTATACACCTTACAATCATTTCATACACCAGATTTAGTTGACCAATTTATTATAATAATTTAAAAAAAAAGACAGAAAATAAAATTAACATTGAGTAATGAAACATTAAAATGAGGTCAAGGTCAGATAATACTGCCAGACAGACATAAACAATTTTACAATCCTACCAAATACCATATATAGTTGACTTTTTGCTTATACTAATTATTTGAAACAGACTAAACCAAAAAATGTAACACTGACAAATGAACCATGAAAATGAAGCCAAAGTCAGATAATACTGGCAGACAGACATGTACATATACACCTTACAATCCTTCCATACACCAAATATAGTTGACTCATGAACTAAGAAAATGAAGTCAAGATAAGATAAAACTTGTCGGACTGACATGTAACCATTACCGTCATTAAATACACCAAATATAGTTGACCCTTTTACTTGTAGTACTTAAAAGACAGATCAAAATTCAAAAACTGAAATTTAATAAATGAACCGTGTAATGAGGTCAAGGTCAGACGATCAATTTCAGACAGACATGTACACCTTACAATCATTTCATACACTAAATGCAGTTGACCTGTTGCCTACAGTACTTGAAAAACGGACCAAAACACAAAAACTTTACATTGATCAATTAATTAAAAATGATAAAATGGTCAGATTAAACCTGCCAGTATGACGTGTAACCTATCACCACATATAGTTGACCTACTGCTCATAGTATTTGAGAAACGGACATTATCATGTAACTTTAACCTTGATCACTGATCCGACTCAAATCAGGCCGAGGCCAGGTGAACAATGTCTCATGGACATGCAGACGTTACAAGGAACCCCATATACCTAAATGGTTATATTATTACTCATAAACTAGAGGCTCTAAAGAGCCTGTGTCGCTCACCTTGGTCTATGTGCATATTAAACAAAGGACACAAATGGATTCATGACAAAATTGTATTTTGGTGATGGTGATGTGTTTGAAGTTCTTACTTTACTGAACATTCTTGCTTCTTACAATTATATCTATAATGAACTTTGCCCATTAGTAACAGAGAAAAAAAATTGACTATAAAAGGCAATAACTCCCTAAGGGGTCAACTGACCATTTCGGTCATGTTGACTTATTTGTAAATCTTACTTTGATGAACATTATTGCTGTTTACAGTTTATCTCTATCTATAATAATATTCAAGATAATAACCAAAAACAGCAAAATTTCCTCAAAATGACCAATTCAGGGGCAGCAACCCAACAACGGGTTGACCGATTCATCTGAAAATTTCAGGGCAGATAGATCTTGACCTGATAAACATATTTACCCCATGTCAGATTTCCTCTAAATGCTTTGGTTTTTGAGTTATAAGCCAAAAACTGCATGTTTTTTTTTTAGCCGTGGCGGCCATCTTGGTTGGTTGACCGGGTCACGCCACACATTTTTTAAACTAGATACCCCAAAGATGATTGTGGCCAACTTTGGATTAATTTGGCCCATTAGTTTCAGAGGAGAAGATTTTTGTAAAAGATTACTTAGATTTATGAAAAATGGTTAAAAATTGACTATAAAGGGCAATAACTCCTTAAGGGGTCAACTGACCATTTCGGTCACGTTGACTTATTTGTAAATCTAACTTTGCTGAACATTATTGCTGTTTACAGTTTATCTCTATCTATAATAATATTCAAGATAATAACCAAAAACGGCAAAATTTCCTCAAAATTACCAATTCAGGGTCAGCAACCCAACAACAGGTTGACCGATTCATCTGAAAATTTCAGGGCAGATAGATCTTGACCTGATGAACATTTTTACCCCACATCAGATTTCCTCTAAATGCTTTGGTTTTTGAGTTATAAGCCAAAAACTGCATTTTACCCCTATGTTCTATTTTTAGCCGTGGTGGCCATCTTGGTTGGTTGACCGGGTCACGCCACACATTTTTTAAACTAGATACCCCAAAGATTATTGTGGCCAAGTTTGGATTAATTTAGCCCAGTAGTTTCAGAGGAGAAGATTTTTGTAAAAGATTACTTAGATTTATGAAAAATGGTTAAAAATTGACTATAAAGGGCAATAACTCCTAAAGGGGTCAACTGACCATTTCGGTCATGTTGACTTATTTGTAAATCTAACTTTGCCGAACATTATTGCTGTTTACAGTTTATCTCTATCTATAATAATATTCAAGATAATAACCAAAAACAGCAAAATTTCCTCAAAATGACCAATTCAGGGGCAGCAATCCAACAACAGGTTGACCGATTCATCTGAAAATTTCAGGGCAGATAGATCTTGACCTGATAAACATATTTACCCCATGTCAGATTTGCTCTAAATGCTTTGGTTTTTGAGTTATAAGCCAAAAACTGCATTTTACCCCTATGTTCTATTTTTAGCCGTGGCGGCCATCTTGGTTGGTTGACCGGGTCACGCCACACATTTTTTGAACTAGATACCCCAATGATGATTGTGGCCAAGTTTGGTTCAATTTGGCCCAGTAGTTTCAGAGGAGAAGATTTTTGTAAAAGTTAACGACGACGGACGACAGACGACGGACGACGACGACGACGACGACGGACGCCGGACGCAAAGTGATGGGAAAAGCTCACTTGGCCCTTCGGGCCAGGTGAGCTAAAAATGGTTAAAAATTGACTATAAAGAACAATAACTCCTAAGAAGGTCAACTGACCATTTCAGTCATGTTGACTTATTTGTAAATCTTACTTTGCTGAACATTATTGCTGTTTATGGTTTATCTCTATCTATAATAATATTCAAGATAATAACCAAAAAGAGCAAAATTTCCTTAAAATTACTAATTCAGGGCCAGCAACCCAACAACGGGCTGTCCGATTCATCTGAAAATTTCAGGGCAGATAGATCTTGAACTGATAAACAATTTTACCCCATGTCAGATTTGCTCTAAATGCTTTGGGTTTTGAGTTATAAGCCAAAAACTGCATTTTACCCCATGTTCTATTTTTAGCCATGGCGGCCATCTTGGTTTGATGGCCGGGTCACCAGACACTTTTTTCAAACTACTAACCCAAAAGATGATTGTGGCCAAGTTTGGATTAATTTGGCCCAGTAGTTTCAGAGGAGAAGATTTTTGTAAAATATTACTAAGATTTACGAAAAATGGTTAAAAATTGACTATAAAGGGCAATAACTCATAAAGGGGTCAACTGACCATTTCAGTCATGTTGACTTATTTGTAAATCTTACTTTGCTGAACATTATTGCTGTTTACAGTTTATCTCTATCTATAATAATATTCAAGATAATAACCAAAAACAGCAAAATTTCCTTAAAATTACTAATTCAGGGGCAGCAACCCAACAACGGGTTATCCGATTCATCTGAAAATTTCAGGGCAGATAGATCTTCACCTGTTTAACAATTCTACCCCATGTCAGATTTGCTCTAAATGCTTTGGTTTTTGAGTTATTAGCCAAAAACTGCATTTTACCCCTATGTTCTATTTTTAGCCATGGCGGCCATCTTGGATGGTTGGCCGGGTCACCGGACACATTTTTTAAACTAGATACCCCAATGATGATTGTGGCCAAGTTTGGTTTAATTTGGCCCAGTAGTTTCAGAGGAGAAGATTTTTGTAAAAGTTAACGACGACGACGGACGACGGACGACGGACGACGACGGACGCCGGACGCCAAGTGATGAGAAAAGCTCACTTGGCCTTTTAGGCCAGGTGAGCTAAAAAGTGAGCAGTCGCTGAACCATGAAAATGAGGTCAAGGACATTGCACACATTACAGACAGAAACATCGTAAGATAAGGTATCTGCATACAAGGAATAAAGCATTCAGGTCTTCTACTTTCTGAAATTTAAGCTTTACACTAATTGTTTGCAACCGGTCACCTGATAATACCTGTCTTTCCGGTACATGCGAGACAAATTCATCATCCTTAACACGTAAAATGAACATAAATCACTAAACAATAAATGTCGATATTTCAGTCAATTATCAGACTCATGTATTGTAGTCAATTCAGTACTGATCAGTAGCTTTTCAGATAGGACTATATGCATGTTGGTAAATTGTACAGGTTTAAAATTACCGAAAAGTCTGAACTTGGACTGAACAGATCTTAAGTGACTATAAGAGATCAATATGGAAAGTACGGAAATTACTGCAATGCATAAGTCTTGGTAATTTATTGTTGGGTCTATTAAGATTTACTCACATCAAAACGACCGTTTCAGATTAAAATTCGTTTACTATTAAAATTTATGAATCCTTTTTCTTTGATAAATTTTGATGCAGTTTTAAATGTGAATTTGAATAATCTTACCTTTTGATGATTTTGGTTAATTATCGTTAAACTTTGATCCATTTGAAAAGTTCTAACCATTGGTTGCTTCGATGACTGTTGGGTTAATTTGTTTTGCGGGATATCTGTTGATTTGCTGTCGTTCTGTACTGAATTTGGAGACTCGCGTGAATGGTTTGTATTGTTTTGCGTGAGCATAGTCCTTGTATTTTTGGTTAATTTCTTTGGGCATAATAAACTATAAGAGTGTTTTTCTTGATTAGAAGAAAAACATAACGAACTTGACAACACTTCTTTCATGCGATCACGTTGGTGCCGACTTAATATCCACGTTTTCAAATCCTGTTTAACATTGGTCATTGAAGTAGTCTCTATATTTTTTACTTGTGACGGTACTCCATCATTGGAATGATCCAGGACCATAATATTTTGAATTTGTAGGGAATCTTTCGAAGTGTTCGATGAAGCGCTGGTAAATACCTGTCTATTGTCATCTCCCGTTGACGTTTCTTGTTGTGATAGAGGTTCTTTAGTTAATTGTTCTTGAAGTGGATTCGTTTTTGTAATCATATTTTCTGCAGAAGATGATGGTATTTCTGAACTCAACTCTTTTTGTGGTCTGATAAACGAGTATATTGTTTCTGTAAATGATAATGGTGATATATCATTAATATTCGTTGAAGCTTGTGACACTGGGAGAGATGGTCTTCCAAACATTTCGTGATATCTTTGGTTTCCTACTGCAACATGATAAGGATTTTGATGCATCTGAAAAAATCAAATGAATTCTTACTTTCGAGCCAAAATAAGATGTTCAAAACAAAGTTAAGTAAACAGTTTTAATAAAGTTTTATAATTGTTTGTTATTTGTTTCATTTCAACTCAAGAACCAAATTTCTTAATTCTGTTAATACATGACAATCATCTGAATAATATGTTCAATTTATGTAAGTTCTGAAGAGTAGAACAAAAGAGAAAACAGGTACAATAATTGGACCTGATAGGTAACAGATAAAACTTGGTTGTGCAATAGAACGCCTACGTACCCCTAAGTAGTTATCCTAATTAATCATTTAGGCAGACCCTGGTCTCTTTCTATTTATACACAACATACAAGACACTCCCATATCTTGATGGGGCATGACGGCATAGTTATAAATCATGCATTACATACCAAAACGAACACCCCGGCCGACTGGACTACTTTTATCCTAGGCGAGAGACGTCCAATTGGACATTTCTATTCCACAGATAGCCATTAGAGTCGGCCGTTTGACCAAGAAATAGATACTGAGTGGTTTAAAACTAACCAAGTACTCAAAAAATTGTTCATTCTGGTGTGTTTATCTTCATGGGCACCTGAAATCACCCCAAGTTTTTGATGGGGTTCGTGTTGATTAGTCTTTAATGTATACTATTATTTGTCTGTTTATCTTTTCCATTTTTAGCCATGGCGTTGTAAGTTTATATTCGATCTATGAGTTAGAATATCCCTCTGGGATCTTTTCCGCTCCTTTTTTCAACTTAAAGGGATCTTTCTTTTAGGGTCCAATAAAGCCATCACTGATAGCAGGATTGAAATTTTGTATTAACACCAGACGCGTGTTTCGTCTACAAAAGACTCATCAGTGACACTCGAATCAAAAAAAGTAAAAGACGAAGTGGAAGAGCATTGAGGACCAAAAATTCATAAAAGTTTGGCCAAATACAGTTAGGGTACTCTATTCCTGAGGTAGAAAAGAAGTAATATTTAAAACTAAGTTTTGTAAACAGTTAATTTATAATAATGACCATATCAATGATAACTAAAGTCAACAAAAAGTACTAACACGTTGGTGATACCCTCGGGTAATAAACACTCCACCAGCAGTGGCATCGACCCAGTGGTTGCAAATAAACTCATCATATATACCAGGATTGATATTTTTTATTTACACCAGACGCGCGTTTCGTCTACAATAGACTCATCAGACCCTCGAATCAAAAAGTTAAAAAGGCCAAATAAGTACGAAAATGAAGAGCATTGAGGACCAAAAATTCCTAGAATTTTTGCCAAATACAGCTAAAGTAATCTTATCTTGAGATAGAAAAGCCTTATTATTTCAAAACGAAAATTCTAAGTTTTGTAAACAGTTAATTTATAATAATAACCATATCAATGACAATTCAAGTAGTTGGTCCCTTTTCTTTAAAGGGACACTAGCTGTTAAATTCATGTTCACCGATTTGACTAAAACTCTCATATGTTGACATTCTTTTTGATTAAAAGTTCACACGAATACGAATTCATTGAGGTCGAATTATTCACTTGCAAGTGAATAATTCATCATCAATGTTTCTTAGCTTATTTTGACAAAATTGAAAAATACTCCCTTATTATTTCCGCATTCTTTAAAGGAACACTAGCTGTTGAATTCATGTTCAGCAATTTGACTCAAATTCTCACATTTAGACATTCTATTTCTTTAAATTGAAGTTCACATGAAAACGGATTCAATGAGGCCGAATAATTCATCATCAATGTTTCTTAGCTTATTTTGACAAAATTGAAAAATACTCCCTTATCATTTCTTTTAGTTGTTTAGATTTAGACATACCTGATGCGTTGCTCCTACTGGTGAAGTCAACTGTGTTTCTTTGATTGACGGTTGTTTACTTAGCCTTTCTTTTGTGACAACACTACCTAACAACTGTTGTAACACAGACTGATGGTGGTCTTCCGGTTCTGTAGACTTATGATAAGTGGATGGAATCAACAATTGGAAGTTCGGAATGGACATAATTGGTGTGGACAGTGTAGGAATCGATGTTGTCCCCGATGACTCTTGAAGTTTTGGTTTTGAAAATAACGGCGAGGTTATCGTAGTAGAAACTGGCTCAAGGGAAAAGGATGTTGTTTTTACTTTTGTTTCTTGTTTTTGCTTTGACGCTGTTACTTTAAAATAACGGTCTCCTACCTGTATAGTAGTCGAAACTGCAGTATTAGCACTTTCTCTGTTTGAAAAAGATGGTACTGGGAATATCTTTTCTAATATTTTTGTTTCGTTCGAACGCACATTTAGTGACGTTTGAGAATTGAAACTGTTTCCTGAAGAAGATTCTGTCATCCTTTCCTGTTTTATAGTTACGTTTTGATACATTGATGAGATACAGTCATCCAGTTTTGACTGCGTTTTCTGTTTTCTAGTGTGAATTCTCTCTGTTGAGTCAGTAATATGCAAACAATTCGAACTTCTAGGTAAGGCTTTATTAGGTTCGACGGTAGATTTGATATTGTTTGTTACAGTCTGTTGGTATAATAATCTTTCACCGGATGTGGTGTTACTGTGTGTTATTGGGACATTTAAAGTTTCTTTATCAGAAGTCTTTACAATACAAAACCTCGAAGATGTGGATGGAATTACTGTTGGATCAGGTTCTGAGCAAAATGGGGATATCACAGTGTTAGAAAATTGTAAATTAGAATTGCTTTTACTTTTTACCGAAGATTCATTTCCTGAAGTTCGAAATTCGGCTGCTATAAAAGATGTCATCGAATTAAGTAAACTACGTACATTTAGTCTTGTAAGTGCATCTAAACATCGATTATCTAATTGGGAATCGTGGTTGGATAACGGTAGAGAATGTGCCATTAATGGAGTAAGTTGGTAAGTAGACTCTTGTGTTGATGTCGCCTTCTGATTGCTTGTTTGTTGGTGTAATTTAACAATTTCCTGTGATACCAGTTGTTTGGATGTTCTTTTTGGTTTCGATTTACAATTAACTGAATAATCAGGAAATAGTTTTTCTTGGGTTTTTGAAGGTTCACATAAATTTAATGCTTTAGATACTGGATATGCATCTTTTTGACCGTGACTGGAAAACTCATATGTTAGATTCAATTTATCTGTACAATTAAATGACGATGTGTTTGAAGTCGCTAGGGTTTCTTCATGCAATGGCTGTCCTGAAAATTCATATGTAGATTGTGAGTCATTTGGGTCATTTTTAGATGTTGAATCATTCGTCTGTGTTAAGGAAAGTGAACTGATTGCCATCGGAACTGCAGTATTGGTGCATTCGTCTTCACCCGACTCCAAGGACTCAGTCGACTCAGTCGGGGAAGGAGATATAGAACCATTTGAATGAGGTGAATACTGTTAAAAACGAAATGAAAGATTGCATAAGTTATGTTGTACGTATGTTCATATTACATAATTTCTAACTAAATCTGTAATGTATTTTAGTTTCTTTGTCTCCAAAGTTTAAGCTTTATGCAGAATAAAATTATATGACTTTCATCCAAGTTAGATGATCAAAGCCATACATTGAAGGCAAGTGATATTGATATTCAAATTTGATACATCCAGAAAGAAGAAGATACTATGGATCAGGTAAACAAAATAAAATTCGGGAATTCGATTAACTTTTTAAAAAAGTAGCGACACCAGATGCGTCTTCTACTATGCTAAAGCCTTTAGTATTGTTTGACAATATTATAAGCCATTTGATATTATTTGCAAACAATATCAGACGCAAAAAATTAACAAAAATAATTGTAAAATTAATCCTTGATTCTATTGATCAGAGATAAACAAAACAATAGTGAATTGACGGTCATTTCCTAAAGTAAAAGGGGAAAGGAAATAATGAGTTACAGGCAGAAAAAGAAGTTATATAAAAAGAAATTTCGTCCAGTTTCTAAATTTATATTTTGACTTCTTACACGATTTATGCATATAACAATAGAAGGACAGTACCGTGTAATAAATATACAAGACATCAATTGATAAACTAATTTGACAGTTGTTGCCCTTGCTTTTGGTGTATTTGAGCTTTTGATTTTGACATTTGATTAGGGATTTTCCGTTTTGAATTTCTTAGAGTTTAGTATTTTTGTGATTTTACTTTTTACAATGTGAATATTTCAAAACAACTTACAGGATTTTCATGTTCTGTGACCTCTAGATCTAAATCAACAGCTACTTCTCTTTCTGGTAACTAGAAATAAATTAAAAAGTTTAAGAAAAAATAAACAATCTTATCTTATCGGATTGTTTTGCTTCATAGCTATTTTGATCTGAGCGTCACTGATGAGTCTTATGTAGACGAAACACGCGTCTAGAGTATTAAATTATAATCCTGGTATATATGATGAGTTTATTTGCATGCCACTGCTGGTGGAGTGTTTATTACCCGAGGGTATCACACGCGTGTTAGTACTTTTTGTTGACTTTAGTTATCATTGATATGGTCATTATTATAAATTAACTGTTTACAAAACTTAAAATTTTTAAATATAACTGCTTTTCTACCTCAGGAATAGAGTACTGGTGGACGTGTCGTCCCTGAGGGTATCACCAGCCCAGTAGTCAGCACTTCGGTGTTGACATGAATATCAATTATATGGAAATTTTAATGAATTTCCTGTTTACAATGTAAAATTATAAATTTTTCGAAATGCTAAGGATATTTTTATTCCAGGCATGGATTACCATTTGGCATTTCTTTATGGAATTTTTGGTCCTCAATGCTCTTTTACTTTGTACTTGTTTGGCTTTAACTAATTTGATCTTCGCATCACTGATGAGTCTTATGTAGACGAAACGCGCGTCTAGCATATTTAATTATAAGCCTGGTACCTTTAATAAACGAAAGATACCAGAGGGACAGTCAAACTCATAAATCGAAAATAAACTGACAACGCCATGGCTAAAAATGAAAAACAAACGGACAAATAATAGCTATTATCATAATCATAATATCTTCATTTTGAATTGATGTTTTGAAACTAATTTCACGAAATGAGGCTTTTGAGTTGATTCTCATCACAAATCATGATAAAGCTTATGCCAATAGACAACTTTCGAGTTCGATGCATTTCCGTCAAAAACTCTGGTTTTAGTGAACGTCATTTGTGTGTTTAGGGGCGTCGTCACTTCCATTCCAATGTTGAGCGAGTGGTTTGAAAACTATAATTCTATATTTTACGAAGTATTCGGCAAATTGAATTCTCAAAATTGACAAATCAGCATTGCTGTCATTAGGGAATTGTCATTAAGCACCTACAGAACAACCATTATTTCTAGTTAATCCTGCACAATGACGATCACTAAGACGCTTGATGAACGTAAATAGTGCAGGGATACAGGCGACCCCCTCTTTCTGATAAATGACGTCATAAAGGCGCGTATAATTGACGAGTTTTTTCCGGTGACGGATGAACTCGAAAGTGGTCTATTGTTTTCCTTTAGGCTGTTCATCGAATCTACTAGTTGAAACTAAGGTGTCATCAAGATGCGAATCTAGATACCAGACCAAATGCTTTACTTTCATTTGGACAAATATAGGAACACGTATACAATTACAAAAGGGCAATTAAAATCAGAAAAAGGCATAATATGTTAAATAATCAAAGATACACTGCACAGAAATCTAAAGCGTGCACTTAACCAAAATTAGGGGATGAACTCGTGCACTTCTAAAGTTAACGATTCTTGTTTTAAACCTGTCTTTTTCAGGTCGTGTGGAAGTATGGTGATAAGTCACAATTAATAATAGCTATAAAAGAGGAAATGAGTACTGGATTGTGTCTACGAAAAGTTGACTACGTCCAAGGTTAATTGTAACATTTAGGTATCAAGCAGTTACCCCCTACCAAGGACATTCCGAAAAGAATGACCTCCAAAGTATTTATTTAATGTGTTATGGCAAAATCGAATCGTGTGATGTGCCACTGAAATCGGTACCATACGCTTATTGTGTATCCTTTAACTTTAGTATTAGGATTAACAAATAAATACTTTTAAGACTATTATATTTAACATGATGTAGTAGTAGAACAATAAAATACTTTATTTCCACAGAAATTTTCAGACTTTCATGGAAATGATTCATGTCGGGCTGATTGAAATAAGATGATTGATTTTGAAACAACTATCTTAAACCAGTTTTCAACAATTCTAGACTGTAACGCAAACAGTAGTATGGCAATATTTTTTTACTTTTATAACTATGTGTAATTTGGGACGATCTTTCGGCCAAGGACCCCCCAAAACTTAATGTCTGTTTTTTACCTTCTTAATTATCCTTTTGTTTTCAGTAGCTTTTTCTTTTACGTCTGCATTGCTTGATTTCTTAAAGTCTATAAAAGACTTTGCTTTCTCCTGCTTCTTGTGTCCTGAAAAATATAACATGATATATAATAATAAGATGGTGCGTTACAATATGAAAAGGTTTTAAATAAAATGCTGCGTCAATACTCCTAACGCGCATCAAAATGAGGCACTAAATAGTAGTGCGTTAACAAAATATATGTGCAGTGAAATAGGGCATGTTTCAATTATTTTTAACTTGTAAAGGTTTTATTTGACTGAGCTTCGCCATTTGTGCTGATTTTGGAAACAAAATACCACAGAATAAAGGTGAAAAAACTATGGAATTATTAAATGTATGCCAGGATCTAAATTGTCAGCAACAACAAAATTTTTGAAAAAGGGTGATTTTTTATCTTTGAAAAGCTAGGTGTGCAAATAAACATTAAATATATCTTACTTCGTACCCCAAAATGTAAGCACATATGTTATAATGTATCAACTTTGAATTAATGCCTATCGTTCACGAATAAAGGGCCGCAACAGATATTACTAAATATTTCCAGGTTTTTTTAAATAGATATAGGAAGATGTGGTGTGAGTGCCAATGAGACAACTCTCCATACAAATAACAATTTAAAAAGTAAACCATTATAGGTTAAAGTACGGCCTTCAACACGGAGCCTTAGCTCACACTGAACAACAAGCTATAAAGGGCCCCAAAATTACTAGTGTAAAACCATTCAAACGGGAAAACCAACGGTCTAATCTATATAAACAAAATGAGAAACGAGAAACACGTATATATTACATAAACAAACGACAACTACTGTACATCAGATTCCTGACTTAGGACAGGTGCAAACATTTGCAGCGGGATTAAACGTTTTAATGGATCCAAACCTTCTCCCTTTTTCTGAAACAATAGCATAATAAAGACTTTTAAGTGGGACGTTGTAGATCCAAATAAAACGAAAATCAGAGCAATTATGCAATAATACCTATTCTATGTATTGATATTCATGATCCAAATCTATAATTTGGTTTGTAAAATTAAATGATTTATATCAGAATAACGTGCTTAACATTTTAATATTCGTATACTAAAGATGGGTTTCTTTCTATCTAGTTTTGCCCAAAATACAAAAATACTATTAGGTTAAGCTCGGCTTTAAAAGAATGGGACTAATTACAACATCGACTTTAAAACAAAGAACTTACAAACTCGACTTTAGAAGAAGAGGATAAACAAGCTCGGCTTTCGAAGAAGAGGACAAACAAGCTAGGCTTTCGAAGAAAGGACTTATACCGGCGTCACACAACTGCGTATAGCTTCGACGTACGCCGGGCGTGTTAAAAAATCATGTACGCTGCCAATATGCTAGTAATTTTGGATGCATACTACTTGTCAATCATATCCGTATCGTGTGTACAACGAGCTTTAAGCGTGTATTGGGAGTACGAAAAGCGTACACGAGCGTGTATCGGGCGTTCAAGTAAATAAGGTATGTAGGTGTATGTATGGCGTTTGTCTAGCGTAGAATGAACGCATTCTACGAAAGAACAAACGTCCCCTGAACGTATTTGAGACGCGTCCCGGTCGTATCTGTGACAATAATCCGTGCTTTCGGCGTGTCTGGGACGTTTAAGATCAACCCTAGTTTTTGATGGGGTTTGTGTTATTTATTTTTTAGTTTTCTATGTTGTGTCATGTGTTCTATTGTTTGTCTGTTTGTCCTTTTCGTGTTTAGCCATGGCGTTGTCAGTTTAATTTCGATTTATGAGTTTGACTGTCCCTCTGGCATGTCTGGTATCTTTCGTCCCTCTTTTTTAACTATGGGTTGTTTGCCCAAACACACCCGCATACGTTTAGTTTAAAGTCGACGTGTGTCAAACTTATCTGAGCCGCTTTCAACGCGCTTGTAGCGTACTGGTATACGCTTGACAAACGCTTGAGCTAGATGAAAATTTTCATGCTTCATAAAAATTTCCGGGAGTTATAGCGTTCAGCAAGCGTATACCTTTGAATTTCGACGTACTTCAAACTTATGCAAAGCGCGTTTAACGATTACTTAGCGTTCCTCTGGCGTCTAACTAACGTATACGGACTTTAAAAGAAGAGGACTTACAAGATTGTCTTTAAAAGAAGGGTCTTACAACCTCGGATTTAAAAGAAGGAGACTTGCAAGCTCGGCTTTAAAAGAAGGCATCTTACAAGCTCGGCTTTTAAATACTGGATTGACAAGCTCGGCTTTCAAAGAAGAGAACTTTCAAGGCCGGCTTTAAAAAAGAGGACTGACTATCAAGATGATCACTCACAAAACCAGGTTTCAAATAAGAGGACTAACAAGCTCGCGCTTAATATATATAAATACAAAATGTACTTTGGTCAGCGCTTTTACACGCCAATAAATTTACAAAAAGAAGCATTAAATTCTTAAATAATTAAATTGCATGTATGTTTCATTATGATATGTTATTTTGATTGGCTAACAGCAATCTCGCTTCATTCTGAAATTTAGTTCAATTCAAAATGAATTATAACATTCATGATGACACGAGCTCCCACAATAAAGTGCACAGGTAAATACAAGAAAAACTTTAAAGAAATCGTGTTTCATGAAATAATCTAAAAAATATAATTTTAAGTATTGAATGTTTTTTTCAGTTATTTCATAGATTTGTAAAAGCGTTGACCGTGCGCACATTTTTAGAATGAAGCGCTTCATACGATACAAAATGAACTTCGGTTAACGCTTTTACATCCCAACTAATTTAAAATAAGAATCATTCAATTCTTTAATGAAAGTTAGTTTACGAATGACGCCAGATTGCTGTTAGGCAATCAAAATAACGTATTATAATGAAACATACATGTAATGCAAATATTTTAGTACTAATATACAAGGTTGTATAAGAAGAACAAGGAGACGAAAAAAAAACATTATAATAAATACATTCATGACAGTTTTAAAGGTATGATGCAATTGTTCGTTCATCATTTTGTTTAAATGTCAGGTTTGAATTCATGATTATTATGTTTATATCTACCCGCTTTTCTATGGACTCTGTTATGGTTATTAACTCCACACTGTGTTTTAAAATATTCCCCGCATACCTTACACCATGGCATGGTAATGTATCACTACTTGATCTGCAAAATAAAATCAGAGGCATTCAGTAATAATGTGATATATCCTGTAATGTACAGAAAACAAAACAAAAAATGTTATCAAGTTTTTCTTTTATTTATCTCTTCACGTTTTTGTGGAAGCACGTGTCATCACGAATGTAACATTTCAATTTGTTATGAAGCTTGCAGCCGATTGCATTGAGTCTGTAGGTATAGGTAATATCTTTGGTAAGCTTGCTTGATAGCTCAACCGTGAAGTCATTATTAGCTTTGGTATACTATCCTCTTTCGAAGTAGTCTATACCTACATACAGATTGGTTATCTGTCAGACTAGTCTACTTTTAAAGGAAACATCATTACCAGAAACCATTCCAAAAGTAAACTATATATAGTTGTATTAATTTCTATGTAATTTGGTCTCTTGTGGAGAGTTGTCTCATTGGCAACAATACCACATTTTCTATTCTTAAATGTAGCAAAAGCTATAAAATAAAACCTGTTCTATAAAGAATTATAATTGTAAAGTAAAATTTTGTAAAATATATATAGTCGGAGAATAAAACGGCATTTATTCAAAGATCAATCTAAAAAAAATCCAGTTTATTAATCCCCATATAGACTTCTTTCATGAAACCTAAGTAATGTTTTACGTTCATTATTTCGGTGGTGGTCATACAAAAAATATTTTATGCTACAATTAAGGTGGTATGGGAGTTTAAAAGGTCGCGCCTTCTGCGGAGTATGTTGCGTAATGAAATCGAATTTGTTATTTAAAATGTCAATTTAGGACAAAGTTGCACAGGCACTTGTCTCAGAAATTGTTTTTCCCTTACACCTCAATATAGCATTAGAGCCATGGTGTAGTGGGTAATGCATCGGACTACTAACATAAAGGTTGCTGGGTCGATCCCCGCTCCGGTGAGAACATTTCAGGGACTGAATTTTCGGCAATCCCTTGACACCATTTGCTAGTATGGTCTTGAGGAAACGATTATAGTCCGAATATATCTTGCACGTAAAAGACACCCTTGTAGATTTCGAAAAAGAGCAGGCTAATGCCGCTACAGGGCAGCACTTGCACCCGCAAAGTGGAAAGGGGTTAATATAAGTTGCAATTACTTGTTTCTAAATCCACTATAAATAAATACGTTTCAACTATAATATAATCTTCAACTCCTTTATACAGCTGTTATAGGAGATTTGCAATCGTTCTTGAGATATTCTTCCGCATGTGTTAAAACAATTTTTCTCGACTTGTGCATAATCGATTAATGAATTTTAAATTACATATATATATATTTAACAAAATATTTAAAAAATATTTGATGAGTATTTATTGAAGAAAATTTATATCAAGCGATAAGGAACGTTATTTTGAACTCGGTGATGTCGGCGTATTTATCATGTTTATAGCGGCGGAGGACATTTGAGCGCATTGTAGTACTATTGATAGGACATTTCAGCGAGGAGAAAAAATAGGACGTTTGAGTGCCAAAGTAGAACCCATTTGAGCGCAATAATTTTAAGCCATTTTAGCGAAAATTAAAATTGTCAAAGCCCATTTTAGCGAAATGTTTTTAACCCTTTTTAGTAAATAAATTAAATAAATTAAATATAATAAATTTTATAATGTTTAATAGACTCAAGACAGCACAATATAAAACAGTATAAAACATGTCCATTAAAATACAGCACTAATAGACTCAAGACAGCACAACATAAAACAATATAAAGCTTTGCAATTGAAATATAGCACTAAAAGTCTTAAAGTGTAAATCAAATGTTAAAAGTCTGTTCTAGCCTGGAATTAATAACTAGAGAACGTACGTAATGGGCTCTAGATATACCCATTGTACATTACTGTTCATATATAGAATTGCATTAGGAACTGCTCTTATATCGAAATCCATCACAAATTAAACTGGGTTTTTTTTACAACCAGGCAAATTTTCGCTAAAATGGGCTATCGAAAATGCAGGTGAGCGGATTAATCCGGCGCTTAAATGGGCTCTAATGTCGGCGCTCAAATGACCCCTAGTAGTTTTATTTTGTTCGCTCAAATGTCCTGCACCCGTTTATAGATCTGTTAAAAATCCAAAACGAATATTACGTAATAGAAATCTAGGCATTAGCAATCATGATTAATATTAATATTTTATCAACTCTTCTTTTCAAAATGCTGATATAAACCTAAGACATAGGTTTCATAAAAGTCTGTCAAGAATTAAACAAACTATAGAGCGCTAACAATGCAATTGTCCATATAATAAATGTTCCCAAGGGGCATAACTCTTTTAAAAATAATTGATCGGCACTGATTTTCGAACTCGACAAAGACATTGCTGTTATAAACCTATGATATAAGTTTCATAAAAATCTGACAAGCACAAATTTACAAGTTTATTGATAATACACGCGAGAGCGTTAACAAGACCGGGCGAACGGACGCTCAGACGAACGTTTTGGGTGACAATATACTATTATATTCGGCGTCTTGCATTTGCGCCGATTTTTTCTTTCATTTGCGCCGATTTTTTCTTTCATTTGCGCCAATTTTTTTTTCATTTGCGCCGATTTTTTTTACAGGTAAATAACAGGTAAATTACAGGTGAAATGATATAAGAAGATGTGGTATGAGTGCCAATGAGACAACTCTCCATCCCAGTAATGTTATTTTCCTTTATCATTAAAGACCTCTTCCGTTAGCCAGTTGTACATATGTTATGAATTGTCAATCATAACATGTATAAAACTGTTGTCTCCTGCTTAAAATCAAGAAGTAAAAACCTAAGATAAAAGCACTTTGTTTATATTTAAATGACGAATTAAAAATATATGTGCAGCATTCAAATCCATAAAATCGGAATACATTCAAATCATAAATCTGTTCTTGCCGAGTATGTTTAGGCAACACATCTAATATATTCCTTTCTTATGATTTCGCATCTTCTATATTTGGCGAATTAGTTGACCGTTATGGAATGTGTACTTGCACGTTGTCTAAGAATGTATGACATTTGTCATCAGAAGGAGCGGAGAGTCAGACAATGTCAAACGTGAAGCAGTCATCGATTTCATTTAGGGAAAGGAATGGTAACCTGAAACATTGGGATAACCATTTACCAATTGCAATGTCACTTGATTTGTCTTTATACTAGATCTGTGCTCATCCAATATAAAAGTATAAACTTACCTGTAACTTACCTGTAAATCCAATTACGAAAAAATATAAAATCGGCGCAAATGAAAAAATGAAATCGGCGCAAATGAAAGAATGAAAATTTTCAAAATCGGCGCAAATGTCATACTTATCCATTCTATTTATGTTATTTGTTGAGAAAAAATCATAATATGTATATATGTATATATCTGGTAACTTATTTATACTTAATTATTATACTATTATATAGAAATAATTAGATGTAGTTTAAAATTTACAGGTTCAAAAATTTACATTTATTTGCCATGTGTTTGCGGCACAGATGCATAAAACAAAATAAGCTTATTCGTGCCAGTCAGTTATAGAAAAAAAAGTAAAGATATGTAGGCTTTTACATTTCGTTAGAAAAAAAAATCAAATACAGATTGTTTAATGTTTTTAAGACACACTTTGTTACAGCTAACGAGTTGGTAATTTATGGTAGCCAATAATAATATCATCTTTCGTTAGAGCCGGAGTATGTTTCTTTTCTTGAACAATATTCTTTTTTATTTTTATTCTACTAATATACAGGAACAGCTAAGAGATGAGCTTTATAATTTATAACAAATGTGCTTCTGGAAAAGGTCGTTTTCTTTTAACTTATAATTAAGCATCAAATAATTTATGCACCCTCCACAAAATAGATAGAAAAGAGGGGTGAAAGATACCAGAGGGACAGTCAAACTCATTGATCGAAAATAAACTGATTACGCAATGGCTAAAAAATTATAATAAAAATAATAAATAGTTGTCGGTACTTTAAATCTTTCTAGCTAGTATTACTAAAACTGACTATGTCGGTTCTTTGATCTTTATTAATATGTTGCAACGCTATTATATTGGATGGCATAAAGGGCTTCATGCTTTTTAAACTATATCATTTTATAAGTGTGGACATAGAAGATCATCATGAGAACTCACGTTTTTGGCGAAACAATAGTAATTAAACTAAAATATTTACGAAAAATATATGAGAAATTGCATGTTGGCAACAGACAGGAGATTTCTAATATATGAAATAAATCAAAGACGAATTTAAATATACCATGTTTCTATACTTACATATAAATAGTCAGTGCAACAATCTTCCACGCGCCGACAGAAAAATACACAAAAATATCATTAATCGATATACTCACTATCGTACACATATCATCGTGTAATGTGTTTTCGTACTAATAACAATTTTCACTGCTTACGGTTTTTACTGTTGAGTTTTTATTTAGGTGTTTACTCAAATTTAAAAAGCATGTCCTGTAGATTGATTTTAGGTATCTAGTTTTTTTGTCAATGATTTCTACGATTTTTACTGTTTCCGATTACTTTGCGATTTTTGTAAGTCAAAAAAACGGCGTCATATGTTTTCGTATGAAATAAAAATTGGATCAGTACACGGACAGGAAATGACTACAAAATCCGGAAATACATTTTTTCTAAAGTCGTGGTTCGGGTGATCGCTTAAATCTTAAAAAAAGTTATTAAATACTTTTCAGTACAAAAAATTACTAGTAAAAAGTGTAAGGTTGGTGTTTCGTGTGATGAAATTTTTAGATTTTGATTAATTTCAGATTGGCACCTGGTTTGTACAAAATACATTATTTTTTCTAAAATAAAATGCAGTTTTCAAAATTTATGATTAAATATAAAAAGTTAAGACTGTTTTCATCTTCATGTATCAAGGATGTATAAAAAAAATTGTCAATGAAATATTGAATAGTTAGATTTTGAACAACCATTTTATATAAGAACCCTGCTAATTTTAACTCGATGGTTTGTAATTAAAACGGCCAAAAAAACACATGACAGTCATACGTCTTGAAGATCCGGTGTCTGACTTGCAAAAAACATATCTGGACTTTATTTTAACCCTTCAGAATTTTTTTCCACAACAATTCTAGTGATGCGTATTTTTGACATTAAATAAAAATGGCTAAATAGGTCAGTTTTATTTAATTTGTTCTAACGTCTTTAAAAAGCGACGTTGAATATGTTTTAAATATATCAAGTTGTAGTGGTGTTGTTGTTCTAAATAGAGAAACAGAAAAACATGCCACAATGTACGCGTATGCAGTCGAAACCGACGAAATGTGGTTGATACGAAAACATATGACATACGAAAACATATGACACGACGATACTATTCTAAAAATAGAATCGTGCAGACGACATATTCCAATGGTTAATAGATGCCTACAGATAGCGTTTTACTCAAGATTGCATGCACCCCAAATCGAAATTAATTGTTTTTTAAGAAATGAGAATATATTACAACCTCTCGACTTTTGCCATACAGATTAATATTTATTTACGGGAGCCTGCTTCGGTCTGTTTCGAGAACAGCTAGATTGTATATATATGTATGAATAAATAAATTTTATGTTTTTACTGTCTTCTGATTGGTTAAAATTATTAGTTTTATTTTCAATGTTGTCAATTTTGATGGCGACACGCCCACTTTGACGTTGTGTATTCATACGCTAACATGTGTGTACGTTGTTATTGTGAATATAAATCGTAAATATAAAAAGTTCTTTGAGCCTTAGTTTTGATAGAAATTTATTTGTAATGAATGGCAATAATTTATTTTGATTTTATTGAACCATAAAACTATTTTTTCACTCTTCACATTTTACATAATCCGCTTCGCGGATTATTCAATGTGAAGAGTCAAAAATTAGTTTTATGGTTCAATAAATTCAAAATAGATAATAGCCATTCATTAATTTAAGGCCCGTTTTTGATTTGCAAAATTTGCTTGTTCACGTTTTCTTAGTTTTTGATGGATTTATTTTATAGTGACAATCATCAAAGTCATCAAAGAAAACATAGATCAAAATCTTTGGCGGACTTAGATTGAAAAAATAGTATAGATCTGATCCTATATTTACTGGAAACTTGAATGAACTTGGGACGGAATTATCCAATTACAGTATGATCCAGTATAGCTTTTATAAAAAAAAAACTTCGAAAGATGACTTGGACCAAGTTTACAAGTTTCCAGATTAACTTTGAAAGTGACAATCGTGCTTAAAGGGGCATTAGGAAACAACCATTTAAATTCAAGAGGAATATGACTTTTTGTCTGAGTCACAATTTTTTTTTTTAGCTTTCATATAGTTTTTCGACGCTATCAATCAAATTATTTCGTTTTCAATCAAAATTTAACAATATGAAATAAAAGGAAAATCTGGATTCAGAATTTTTTGTTTGACATCTGCTTCAACACAATATTGTTTTTCTCTCACCAAATTATCATAACATATTTTTCAAGGAAAAAACATACACCCTCTTTTAAGATAAATGATCGTTCATTTAGCCGTCAAATTCATGTTCACCTCTAAAGACTGCTGACGGTCAAATAACCCAATGAATTTTTTTGATTTGAGGTTACTTATGACTTTAAGTCATGAAAAGCGCTCCGATTCAAGCTTAAATATGAAAAATCTAACAAATATGCCAAAACATGTCACTTTTCAGATGGTTTTTGTCAAAAATGAAAGTGGCCGCATCCGTGTTTATCCTCAACCTTTATATATGTTTTGTATTATCATCAAATACAACTTACATTTCAATATAAAATGCTAAAATTGTGAAGATTTCAGTAATTTAGCATGACTTAACGATGCTAGTACACGATATATGTGCATTGTATTGTAAAAAAACAGACAATATTTATGTAGCAGAAGTATTCTACTTTCCAATAAATAACTAAAAGTTTTACTTTTTACCGCTGAATGTTTGGAAAACTGCTATATTTTGGGGCCAAAAAGGGCTTACTGGACCTACTCCTTTTAAGCACCGCTTTAGGGCTATTTCGTGGAGGCTAATTTGTATTGGTGGAGGAAGCCGGAGTGCCCGGAGAAAACCATCGACATTCGATAGGAAAATTGATACTTCTATATATATATAGTCAATTAAGATTGGAGTCGAGTGCATCTGCACGAGCGGGGTATGACCTCACAACCTCAGTGTTGACTGGCTATATATATGTATAGTGATTACAGTAGTAACTACTTCGACTACTCGGTCACCGAGCCCCCTTTTACCTTGTATAAGTATTGAGCTAAACTGGCTACTAAATGCGAATTATCATTTCACTTTTCATTTTTAATAATAATAGATTTAAATGTCGTAAATAATGGCCCTTTAAGATTTGTTTTTATTCATCCGAACATAACACATTTATGATTACTTCAAATTCAACATCCGAAAATAAGCCCAGATTTTCTAAAAATAGCTATTTTCAAATCAATTTGAAAGGGATCCATAATAAAAATTTAAACTATTGCATACGATATTTCAAATATTTATTTATAAAGTAATTAGTACATAAGTCAACAATTTTTCAATCTGTTTTGATTATTAAAATCGCAACTTTAGGTTTAATACGACAGAAAATCCAATATTTATCGAAGTTGGATGATTTAACATGCAGTGTTAACTTATCGAGGCAACAAGACAAATTTTCAAAAGCATTTGGAAAGGTGAAGACCAAAATTTAAACTTTTCCAAAAGGCATATATATATTTCTAAATAAATGAGGAATACTGTATATTTCCACACTTTATTTATTTTATCGATTCCTGAAAGCCCCTGTTCATGTCTTTACATTTTACTTGGGTGTATGACTTCACAAAAGTCACGTAATGACTACTCTTGTTGGATATTTGATTTGTTTTACATATTAAATAGGCATAAAAATATAAGTTAAACTGTAAAACTGGCTTTGGTGTTTTCTTCATGTAATTATAAAGAAGGCGGTTAACGAATAAATAAAAATTCTGAAACTAAGTGACTTCTTCAAGTATTGCGCAAAGAAAATTGAAAAATAATTATTTTAATGAATAAGAATCGTTAATAATTTGAGCTCATTCTGTATTTACAAAATATTACAGAAAATTAACAATGATATTGCTTAAATGTAGAGGCATATTTCAAATAACCCATTTGCAAAGGATAACATTACGTACTAAATTCAAAATATGATACCACCACCGAATGTGCCATTTTTTAAAACTATTTTATAATTTTAAGGTTGTTTCATGGCTCATTTCAATATGTTAATGTATGAAAACATATTTGTTTGAAAGAAATTCAATGAAATTTTTCTTTTTTCTTTTTTCAAAGTCCGATAAACCTATGTTTGTATAAAATTTGCGTCATGGTTTCATAATAATTGTGGTTGCATATGTAAATAGAATCATTTCCATAGTTATAACAGCCTAGACAAGCCTTGACGTGTTCAGGTAATCAATTAACTGGGTCAGATTAGGTGGACGTCTGTAACTTGTCATATCGTTCATGTTATAGTCATTTGAACTGTGGGGTCGCCAAAGGTTCTATTCGCTTAAATCAAATATTAATACGAATAACTAGCAGAGGACTAAACTTTGTGTATTGATTTAAACGTTGAATATTGAACTTTCTTTTGCACCTGTAAGACTGTACTTTACTCTTTTAGTATATCTAAGGCATTGGAAGTCCTCTGACAGACTGAAGCGTAAGCGTAAAATCACTGTTATCGATATCCGATGACAACCAAACCAAGAGTTCCAAATGGTGAAGTTGAAATCATCCCTTCGTAAATTTTACGGACGCCATCACGAGTTGGTTGACCGTTATGGAATAACCGTTTCACAAATGATATCGGATATGTTTCTTACGTCGTAACTACAATCCCCTTCCCTTTCATGAATGTGACCTACCGAATAAGACTATTTACCGGATTTGTAATCACATATGCAACACGACGGGTGCCACATGTGGAGCAGGATCTGCTTACCCTTCCGGAGCACCTGAGATCACCCCTAGTTTTTGGTGGGGTTCGTGTTGTTTATTCTTTAGTTTTTCTATGTTGTGTCATGTGTACTATTGTTTTTCTGTTTGTCTTTTTCATTTTTAGCCATGGCGTTGTCAGTTTGTTTTAGATTTATGAGTTTGACTGTCCCTTTGGTATCTTTCGTCCCTCTTTTAAAGGTAAATGATTCAGTATTATTAGCAACATAAGTATTGCGGTTGTCCACGGTGTTATGAAAATGACTCTATTTGATCTACAAAGAGTAAAGAGGAGCCAGCCTGTACTTCAACTTCAGCTAATAAGTAGATTTGACCTCATTTTTTATATAACATTGGTCCAATTGTAGATTTAACCGCATCATTTTTTTTTCAAGCATAACAGTTCCTATATTAAATCCGACCAACACTTTATACAAACATTGGTCCAACATTCGATTTTACAGCATCATTTCGTCCGATACTAGACTTAACAGCATCACTTATACAGGGATTCAATTTGGTCCTATACTACACTTAACAGCATCATTATTATACACAGGGATTGATCCGATAGCAGACTTATAGTTTCGACATACAAAAAAATGATAACACACACATTAATATGATATAAAAACTTCAAAATAAAAAAATAAGTTTTTATAAAATAAAAAGAGGTTTAATGAAGCCGCACTATAACTTTTGGTCAACTACTATTTGATGTTAATATAAATTAATGGACGAACGCCGAATGATAGTAAAGGCTAATTGGTTAAAGGGACTCAAAATACATCTGCCATAAGTTCAAGTGCAGCTTCGAATTAGATATTTAACCATACTTATTGTATAAAACATTCATTTAGCTATTACACCGAGGAAATCCACTTAAAATTACGGTTTCATATAACAACCAAATTAAGTGACAGCTTATCAATTCACTAGATTGTATATCAGAGATATTTTTCAAAGAAACATTACGATACGAAGACTCCAATGAAACAAAAGTATGACTATCTTGTGGTTTAGTGCACATTTTATTTTCTGTAAAGTGTAGATTACAGGAACATCTAAAATGATTTTCTTTCAATTCGTATGCTTAATTTTATCAATATTTGCGACTTTAGCCAGCTCAATTGGTTCAGAGTCCGGATCCTGGGTATCGGCCTGTTCGAAATTTGATTTTGAAGAAAAGGTGCTGGAAAAACTTGTGCGCTTGGAACATAAAATGGAAGTATACACTGAGAGGATGAAGCTATGGGAAGAATCTGTTTCTACTAGTCTGGATAAAGTGGTCGAGGCGAAGAAAAAAACAGAAACATTTATTGAATCAATGCGAGAAACACAACTTCAGTACCAAACGCGGTTAAACGAGTCTTTACTTGAAACCGTAGAACATTTTAAACTGCAGTCTGAAAATAAAACTGAGATGTACGAAAGAAAAATGAACACGCTGTTGGAATCGTTTTCTTTTAAAATACAAGAATTAAGTGATGCTGAACGTAAAAGGGAGAGAGCAATGCAAGTATCTCTCGACCAGGAACAGAACAGATTTAATGCGTCATTTGATAAAATTGTGGAAAACTTTCAGGTTCGCTTCAATAAGTCTTTGCAAGAAATTGCTTTAAACCAGCAGAAAGGTAGGTTTCTTTATTATAGTATCTATAACACTAAAATTACGAGGTCCAATTTGTCAGCCGTCATCGGGTAAAAACGACAAATCAAAGAATTCAACTCTATATATAACTAATATAGGAAAATGGTGTAGATTAAAAATTACACCACTCCAGACCCTTTTGTTTTCAGCATAATTAGGTAGCACTCCACAGTTAGGTGTGCAGTTTCGCATTTTGGCCCCTGTGGATTTTTCAAATATGAGAGCTAGTGTGCAATAAAAAATTATTTTTGGATAGCTGAGTATTAAAATAGCCTTTGTATTGGGTTTATATGAACATCAAGATTATGTAATGTATATACATGTATAGGCTGTTTTCTGTATGACAGTCCGTATTTGCATGTCCCTACCATACATTGGTCTGGCAATTATTGTAATTTTTCCAACTTTTTATCGCACGAACTTTGTGATTGGATTTTACGAAAAAATGAGGCGAAAGACACCCATTTTTTATTTGATCATTAGGAAGATTTATGAAAACAGTTTCTAAAAAGGTATCACTCAAAGGCATTGAAATTCTAGTTTCATCCAAATTTTGGGGGGGGGATATGTGACATGTCCACCCCCCCTTTTTGCAATATTTTATTGTAAATAAATGCAGAATGTTGCCATGGATACACATAAAAGGCATTAATTTTTACTCTTTTAACTTTTGAAAATCAAATCTATGGAATATACTAATTACATACAGACTGTATGTAATTAGTATATTCCATAGATTTGATTTTCAAAAATGTATTACATATGCACATGTACAACACAAACAGTTATAGGTTAATGTATTAGAAATCCAGAAATAGTAGATGATAAAACATTTTGTGGCTCATTAAGGTCTTTCCTCTCCGCGAGGAAAGACCTTATTGTTTTTCGCCTGTTTTTTTTTTTTTTTTTCATCCAGCATTTCTTTGACATGGCCTCCCCTCGTTTCTATTGGAGTTATCAAGACCAAATATGGACCATCGGTAGAACTCATCATGATGTATTACCAGATGAGGCTGTGTAGGATTTCATCATCCCCTTTAGAAGTTATCTCCCTTTTATTGGGTTTTTTCGACATGGCCCCCCCCTCGTTGTTTTTAAAGATATCATGACCTTATTTGGACAACAGTTAGATCTCATCATGATGTGTTACCATATGAGGCTGCTAAGGATTTCATCATTCCCTATGAGAGTTATGTCCCCTTGAAGCAATTTCTTTCTTTTACATTTTTCTCAAAAAGTATTCAACATAGAATCGATTTGAAAACGCAACATGTACAAGACCAGATGGCAATGTTAATTAACATATACAATCATTTTGTTGTTAACCCTTATAAGGAGTTATTTCCCTTGAAAAAATATAATCAATTTTTGAAAAATTGTATCTCGAGAACCGGAAGTCGTAAAGACTTGGGACCTACACCAATAATCTTAAGTTCATGTGACCTTTAATTTGCACCCAAGGTCAAAGGTCACAGAGTGCAAAAAAAAATTACGCTGCAATTTCAAGCTTTCATATTAAGAAAACGATAAGAGTTTGCTGCATACTTACAGCGTATAAAATGTTCCTCTCGACGAGCTCTACATTTTATACTCTGACCTCAAAAGAGTCCGACTGTCTGTTCAAAAGTTACGACGGGATGATTCTTAAAAGTATAGTATTGTGTGTATATCTTTTTAAAGGTAACAGATATCAACCTACTATAAATTGCAAAGATGATCAGTAGTTCAAGACCTTCAATTTGAGGTCAATGTCAGGTCATGATGAAATTTCACCTTGACCTTCATATTTTACTATGACCTTGACCTTGTAATATTTGAAAGGTCAAGTGGTCCTAAGTTGAATGGTGATAGTCCCATGTCTCTACGACTTCCGGTTGTCAAGTTTTGTATTGCATCATATATTTGATGATTAATTGTGACCTTGGTGAACTTTGAAATTGTCCCAATTCTTTTTTTATAATGTTGTCCTTCAACTCTAGATCATTTATCATTTAACAGATTTGAGATATCTATTGTCGTTTTAGAGATAATGCAGTTTGAAGTTTTTCGAGCGGAGGCATGTATTTCTGAATCATCAAGAGCTTACCACTGAAAATGTTTTAGAAATTGAAGAGGTTGACATAGTTATATGTTTGACCAAATACCAAAAACATTCCATTGAAAAAAACACCAAAAAATCAATTTGAAATTTTCAAGTTTTGCATTGACTTTGTAAGTTTCATAACTTCTATTTATATAATTGATATTGCATCATTATTTGCACTTTGTCAAATGGGGTCATTTGATATATCAAATTGAAGGTCTAAATGTACTCTACTTAAAAATGAAAATTTTAAACCCCCTTTTCATCCCAGGGGGACGGGTGGGGTCATTTAGTGCAAACATTCAAATTTCTCAGATGGTAAGGTTGTCGCATATCAAATGAAAGAACATAAAGCGTACATTTCAAATTTCAAATTGACGTCTCCCAAAAATGGGTTAGATGGGGTCATTGAGTGCAAAAAATTAATGTTCTTTTAAGGTAGGGTTGTTGTATATCAAATGAAAGGTCATGATGTGTACATTTGAAATATCAAATTCCCGACCTCCAAAAATTTGTTGGATAGGGTTATTAAGTGCAAAAATCAAACTTTCAAGAACATGGTGTTGTCGCATATTTCTTTTTCTTTTTTTTCTTTTTCTTTTTTTTCTTCCAACATTTTTTTGACAGGGCCTTCTCCCCTTTCTGTTGAAGTTATCAAGACCAAATATGGACCATCGATAGACCTCATCATGAACTTTTACCAGATGAACTTTTGTAGGATTTCATCATCCCCTTTAGAAGTTATCTCCCTTTTTTGATTTTTTTCAACATGGCCCCCCTTTAATGTTTTAAAAAATATCATGACCTTATATGGACAATAGGTAGATATCATCATGATGTATTACCACATGAGGCTGCATAGGATTTCATCATCCCCTTTGAGAGTTATATCCCCTTATAGCAATTTTTAATATTTGCATTTTTCTCAAAAAGTATTTGAGATAGAATGTAATTGAAAATGACAGCATGTTCAAGAACAGATGGCAATGTTTATAAACATAAACAATTAATTTGTTACTTATCCTTATAAGGAGTTATTTCCCTTTAAAAATTATAAATAATTTTTGAAAAATTCTATTTTCAGAACCGGAAGTCATAGAGACCTTGAACCTTGACCAATAATCTTTAATTCATGTGACCTTCAATATGCACCCAAGGTCAAAGGTCACCGAGTGCAAAATAAAATTACGCTGTAATTTCAAGCTTACATATTAGGAAAACGATAAGACTTTGCTGCATACATACAGCGTGTAAATTGTTCCTCTCGACGAGATCTACATTTTATGCAATAAGCCCAAATATGTCTGACCGTCTGTTTAAAAGTTACGACGGGATGATTCTTAAAGAATAGTATTGTGTGTATATCTTTTTAAAGGTAACATATATCAACCTACTATAAACGGCAAAGATGATCAGTAATTCAAGACCTTCAATTTGAGGTCAATGTCAGGTCATGATGAAATTTCACCTTGACCTTCACATAATACTATGACCTTGGCCTTGAGATATTTGAAAGGTCAAGTGGTCCTGAGTTGAATGGTGATAGTCCCATGTCTCTACGATTTTTGGTTCTCAAGTTTGGTATTGCATCATATATTTGATGATTAATTGTGACCTTGGTGAACTTTGAAATTGTCCCAATTCTTTTTCTATAATGTTGTCCTTTAGCTTTAGATCAGTTACCATTTAACAGATTTGAGATATCTAGTGTCGTTTTAGAGATAATGCAGTTTGAAATTTTGCGAGCGGTGGCCTGTATTTCTGAATCAACAACAGCTTACCACTTAAAATGTTTAAGAAATTGAAGAGGTTAACATAGTTATATGTTTGACCAAATACCAAAAACATTCCATTGAAAAAAACACCAAAAATTCAATTTGAAATTTTCAAGTTTTGCATTGACTTTTTAAGTTTCATAACTTCTATTTATATAGTTGATCTTGCATCATTATTTGCACTTTGTCAAATGGGGTCATCTGATATATCAAATTGAAGGTCTCAATAAACTCTACTGAAAAAATAAAATTTTAAACCCCCTATTCATCCCAGGGGGGCGGGTGGGGTCATTTAGTGCAAACATTCAAATTTCTCAGATGGTAAGGTTGTCGCATATCAAATGAAAGAACATAAATCGTACATTTCAAATTTTAAATTGACGTCCCCAAAAAATTGGTTGAATGGGGTCATTGAGTGCAAAAAATAAATTTTCTTTTACGATAGGGTTGTTGTATATCAAATGAAAGGTCATGATGTGTACATTTAAAATATCAAATTCCCGACCTCCAAAAACTAATTGGATGGGGTTATTAAGTGCAAAAATCAAACTTTTTAGAACATGGCGCTGTCGCATATCAAATGAAAGCTCATCTACCCTGTGTTACATATATCATACTTCCGATCTCAAAAATGTAGGCGGATGAGGTCATTAAGTGTAAAAAGCGAAAAGTTTCAAAAGGTATGCTTGTCGTATATCAAACGAAAGGTCGTACAAAGAACATTACGAAAACATCAATTTTTCAGGAAAGACCTTTCAATTGTTTTACAAACAATTGAGATACTAGTTTTTAATTTTATTTTCTAACTGTGGAGTAATATTGCCAATAATTAACAAGTTCCGGGTCGAATCTGATACCGATACAAATAGTATATTCAGCTATTACCTTATCTGTACGTTCTGCATTTGACAGGCGCACCACCAAACGGTGTATTTAGGATTTTGCTATATACACGGGTCATAATCAAAGGACTGACACTACTAAATTCAATCATTGTCAAATTGTTCCCTATTGTAGTTTTATTCAGCAATCAGAAAGACTTTCTAAGATAACGAATATAGGACCATGCTGTTGATTAAAAAATACTCCATTCAGGCGCGGATCCAGAGGGGGGGGGGGGGGGGTTCCGAGGGTTGGAACCCCCCTTTTTTTTGGACGATCAATGCATTTGATTAAGGGCATGTAATTGGAACCCCCCCCCCTTGTCCTGGGTTAGGAACCCCCCTTTTTAAAATGGCTGGACCCGCCCCTGCCATTCCTGGATAGCCAGAACCTTTTGTTTTCCAAATAATTAATATTTCCAATAACTGATAAGTTCCAGGTCGACGGGTTCAAACAGAAAGATTTGAAAGCAGAGAAAACTGTGTATCTTATAATCGACATGACTTATCAATTGACAATACCAATTACTAAAATAAGGCTTAGGCATAGTTATATATACTTTAATTCAGTCACGGACCCGCGATATCACGGGTGTGTACTTGTATTTTATATAATTGTAACCTATGCTAACATGCTAATTTGTTATTACATGCACATCTTTGCTTCTTTAACGTTAAGCCCAAATAATAAACATCTATATTTATCGTTTGAATTGTTTAACGCTTGTCATTTCCGGGGCCTTTACATCTGTCTTTGTGGTATGGGTTTTGCTCATTGTTTAAGGCCGTACCAACCATATGCATATTGTAGTCGTAAGGTTTTTATTTCTAGTGAGCCACAGAAATTAGTTTTGCGCTGCAAAAAAAAAGAAGATTTTAATTATTTTCCTCTCGATTATTTCATGATGCTTCAAATTACTTCAAGCTATAATAAAGTCAAATAAAACTTTCAATAAATATATTTGTTATATAGATTCTAAATGCATATAAAATTATCATTTCCACTCAAGGACGCCCGATAGGCTGTAATTGCGTAAACTCATTATCATTGACAGGCACTCACTGCAACGGTGTGGATGGGGGTCCTTCATTTCGGTATAGATTCTTTTTTTTTAAATGTCAGTTTTTCTCTATATTCTTTATACTGTTTGTCCATTATTCTCTATTCTCAAAAAGTAAATATATACAAAGCGCAGTAGGCCCTTTTGCATGTGTAGTTTCTAATGCAACCTGATTCATTGGTTCATTTGTATCTTTTGGAGATGAGTGTTGCGTTAATTTCGTTACACTAGACAAATTGAAAATGGAAATAGAGAATGTGTCAAAGAGACAAAACCCAAACAAAAACCTGACCAAAAAACAAAAAACAGTCAAAAGCCACCAAATGTATACATTAGTTAGTCTTGTATGACTATTAATTTTTGATCATTTTATAAATGTTTGGGTTAAGTAAGACGACCATTATCATTGCACTGACATGTAGCACACATTTTTGTTAAGGGGCAAGCTGAAACACGCTTCCGAGTGCGGGATTTTTTTTTCTCGTTGGTGGCCTTCGGCTGTTTTCTGCTCTTTGGTCGGGTTGTTGTCTCTTTGACAAATTCCCCATTTCCATTCTCAATTTTATTATTATTGAGTGGCTGGTTGAAGTCCGCCTGTGGTTGTGATATTTCCACGCTGCCTTAAAATTCCGTTTAAACGTTTGGGTTATTTTCTACTCTTTGGTCGGGTTGTCTCATTGACATATTCTTTATTTATGTATTCATTCTATATACCAAACTAGTACTTTTAAGTAAATTACACCACGATCGAAGTCTTGTTCGTGTTTTTCGGTCAATTTTCCAGTCTTTGTGTGTGTGTGTCATTTTTTATATTTAATCTGACGTTTTCAATTTTTATACTCAAAACTTAAGAAAATACAGGCTTTTCCCCGACAATACGGGTTTTTTTCTTAGCATATAATGCAGCTATTTATATGCGTAAAAAATGGTTGATTTAAAAACACAAACTAAAAAAAAACACAACAAGAGAGTTTATAACATATACCAATAACGCATTAGTAAAATTAAGGAAAAGTAAAGATACACAATAATATGACAACAGTCCAGTGAAATAGTCTGAGGTAAACAAATACAACAGGAATTATAGTGTACGTTTTTCCTTATTTGTAAAATCACAAATTGATCTTAAATGAATTGAAGTCCCAAACTCTCTTAAAATATATGCCTATCCAATCAAGGAGCGTGTAATTCAGTGGTTTGTAAAACAAATCCGCTATTACGACAATTCTCATATAGTAGTGTTCCAGTTAAATGTTGCCTAAAACGTATCATAATATGACGAAATCAATGTAACTTATGTTCAAGCATTGTTCCACATCCAGCGTGTCATATTCACTTAAACCAAACCTTTCTTCGAGTACGCCTATTTCCTGGCATCTCAATTGTTGGTAACGCAACAGGCTCGTGTTGGTGATGGAAATCCTCTCGGATTGGAAAACTATCCAAAACCTCATTCATAGGTTTGACTTGACTTGCTCGTCTTTGGTTTAGTACAGCCAAAAATAGTGCTATCTGACCTTGAACTCTGTGTAACCGTCTCCGTTCTTCAGAGGTTAGCTGAGAAATTGGATCTGATTTTTTCATTTTCTCAAGTTCTTTTTTTATGAATGTTTTAGAAAAGCTGACGTCTTTTCTACCTCCGTCTTTAGGTCTAGAAAGTTCTGTTATTCTGGCTTTACTTATGACCTTTCTTGTCGTATTTTTTCTAATTTCTAAACACTCGGCAACAAAACTTGCAATGTCCCTGCTTTCCTTTTCGTTAGAAATATTTAAGTCAGGAAGATAATTTTCAGTGTTTGTACACTGAGCCACGATATCACCGTTATCAATTGTGCTTTCTACAGTCTCTGCGTTTTTATATATTTTATTCTTGTTTTCCGAAGTTTTTCTTCTCGTCTTGCCTTCGTTGCTGTCCTCCACATTTTCTACGATGTTAAAGTGATCATGGCTTATATTTATTCCTGGTACTAGAAAACATGGCGTTTTCTTCTTTCTCGACAGACAGGTAGAACAGTTCGGTCTACACATAGGTCGGTAACAGTCTTTAATATGCGGAATTTCTAATGGGTCAATTGTCTTACCGGATCGATTATGCACTTTCCATGGACTGTGAAAAACCGACAAGTTATTTGCAGTTTCCTTTGATTTTTCTTCTGTTTCGTTAGAGCACTTTTTACTACCTTGTTCTTGTTCTTTGTTCGAACGTGTTGACAATTTATGATTTTGATTATGTGTGTGCGTTTCAGCATTTTCTACATGTTCCACACACTGTAACACCGGACTAGAGCCAGAAACGATTTTGTTTGAATCATCAAATACATCGTCTTCAATAAACGGAGATGTTAATCCTGATGAACAATCAACTTGATTTACATCTATTGGTAATTGGTCGATGCAAAGCAGTTGTTTCGTTACACCACCTTCAGATTTAATTTTCCTGCGTCTTGCTGCCCTTAGTACACTTTCTAATTCATTATAACTACGAACAGTTCCAGTTATTGCTCGTATTTTCTTCGAGCTTCTCTTCTTATTTTCTGTCAGGCTACTACTAAAATTCAGATTTCGTCCATAATCTGAATGGATTATCTGATCAAGAATAATCTGGGGAACACTTGGAGTCGGAAACGACTCTGAGATGGAACACGTGCGCGAAGCTGATCTGATAACTGGTATCCCATCTTGACTTCTACCAGTTGACCGACGGATCTCTTTTAAATCATGACGAACGGTTTTAATGTTATTTTTTAAAGAGTCTTTCGTTAGATTAAACTGTAACGACAAACTTCCGACTTTCCCTCGGAGTTTTGTATCCTCACACACATTTTTCTTTAGTGCAAATAGTTCATTGTCAGAATAATATCCTAAGAGCTGAAACTTAAGCATTATGAAGGATGTTCGCGTAAAATCATTAATGATTCAAAAATATGAATCCCGAAATCAAACTTTGAAATGAAGATTGTAATACACATATATATCTATATAGTTGTCATGTTTACTTCTTATTGACGATCGAGAAAAGATGTAAGCAATTCACATCATGAAAATAAGACCAGCTTTACGTCATCATGTCCAACAGCACTATAAAGGCCAGCAAAACATGAACTTTAATTTGCTGGGTAAAACAAACACTGTCTTTATTAGCCAGACAAAGATCGTCAAAAGAGACTGTCTAGCTTTTCAGTCTAAATTTCATAAGAAAACAAACACACATAAAGATTTGTTACATAGCAAGGAATTCAGGAAATCATATAATAATAGACAGTAGGAAATTTAAAAAGAAAGTTATTTACCATTTAATAAAGTTGCAAATGCTGTGGTTCGTAAAAATATTGGTTTAAGGGAACTTTGATAATATATGAAGAACGCATTTAAAACGGTGTCAATCACTTGATAAATTTCAATTCTTCCTATTATCGAAAGATTGTTAACTTTAGTTTGAATGTATGGGAAAATATTTCATTAAATACACACATAATGTTGAAATATTTCTGTCTAGTTTGTTCGCACCAGAGTCTTCATATCCAATAACTTCGGAGAATATAATAAATTAAGTATAGAGAGCGCTAAACCCTCCCCTTATCTGGACCAGTGGTGTAACAACACAAACATAAGAAACAAACTGTAAAATTCAGTTGCAATTGGCTTAACTCAAAAGAAATGTACAAGTCACAAAGATTATAGACACAAAGCACTGATATAAGAGTAATCGCAGCTCAGAAAGCTAATATTTGTTTGTTAAGTCGAATATTTCTTTAAGCAGGTATTTTATTCCAATTTCTTAGTTCGAGCAAACCGAGGTTTCCTTCGAATAGAATCTACATTTTCGATATCACAAGTAAATAGGCGCCTATAAATGATCATAAAGATTAATATGTTGTCTTAAGGGGGCTCGCGGGTCTAAATCAAATTTTTTATTTAATATAGGATTTCTCTATATTTTTCTATAAATGAACTTTATCTTATACTTAATAGAAAAATGAAATAAAAAAATGGGGTCACCGTTCATTTATGCTCACAATCTGCCTTCGAAAGAAGCATACATGTTTTCTGTTGAACTAATAGGAGAAATAGCGGTAATATTGAAATAAAAAAAAACTAAATTACAGAAATCACTTAAATTTTACAATTATTTAGTTTATGCACAGCTTATTCGAAAACAACAATAAAAATATAGGTCACCGATGAGTTAAAAAAGATATTTCAATTTTAATGCCAAAAAAAAGGCATTTTTGCACCAAAGGGAGATAATTTGGAGCCTTTTCAATGACATCTCCATTTTAAAAGTCACCTGGGGCCAACACGAATTGATTTTTTGGAATGATTTTTGTACCTTACTAACTTAGTTTTTATGAAGAATGTTTAGATATAACATGATTTGGTTCTTTTCAGTTGCTGTAACTGCATGTCGCAAAACTAGAAGTATGGTGTCGGCTGGACAAATAGTACAGTTTTCGGAAATCAGAACCGACATTGGAATAGCCGACTTATCGTCCTATAAATCAACCGGAAAATTCGTTTGAACTGTTGCTGGGTTGTACCACATTTCAGCAGTTATGATGTCAAACACAAATGATGCATTGTACTATATCTTCAAAAACAATGGCGTAATTTTTACTGCATTTTACGGTAAAATTGACAGTTATTACAAAACTACAACCAGCGTTATTGTCACGATTTTGAATGTAGGTGATGAAATAACAGTAATAACTGGAAGTTCTCAGTTTATAGATAAATCTTCCTGTTTCACAATTGTGAAACTAAATTGAAAGAAATGTAACATAAGATAATTATCTAAAGTGGTTTGAGATTGACTTTCATGATAACATTTTGAAAATGATTTTTATTAAATAATTTTTGACTGTTATTTTAAGAACTACTATATTGATGTTAAAAAGATTTTTTTTTATAGCAATACAATACATTGTTATCGGACAAATGCTTATAATTATATTGTTTTTGATATGGTGAGAGTTTGAAATATATAATGCACCAATAACCTCATAAGACTCTTGTGTTATTCCGTCCTTATCGAAAGTCTCTGTGTACATAAAATTTAGAATGGAAATTTGGAATATGTCAAAGAGACAACAACCCGACCAAAGAGCAGATAACCATGCACCGAAGGCCACCAATGGGTCTTCAAAGCATAAAGAAAATCCAGCTCCCGGAGGCGGGGATCAGCTGGCCCCATTGTAAAAATGAGTACTAGTTCAGTGATAATATATTCATACTAGACTCCAATGAAACTAAAATGAAAATAACATCCCAAATCAGGAGCCTCTGGCCTTTGTTCGTCTTGTATGATTTTTTATTTTAGTTTCTTGTGTATAATTTGAAGTTTAGTATGACATCCATTATCACTGAACTAGTATACATATTTTTAAGGGGCCAGCTGAAGAACGCCTCCGGGTGCGGGAGATTCTCGTTACATTGAAGACCTATTAGTGGCCTTCGGCTGCTGTCTGCTCTACGGTCGGGTTGTTGTCGCTTTGACACATTCCCCATTTCCTTTCTCAATTTTATCTCAAAGGCCAGAGGCTCCTGACTTGGGACAAGCGCAAAAATGTTGCGGGGTTAAACATGGTTATGAGATCTCAACACTCCCCTAAACCTCTAGCAAATGTAGAATAAAAATACACACGTCAATACGCTGTGGTTAGAAACGACGTTACTATTATTAGGATTGGGTTATCACATCCAAATATTTGCTCTGAAGTTGTTTATAGAGCATTTGCATTTACGGTATCTGGTGAGTCAATGAACAACATGTGAAGTAGGACATGCTTGCACTCTCGATGCATCCAATACCATCTCTACACAAAATGCAAATGTTGTCATTATCTCATAAACGGATCACTTGGATAGAGACATTTGGATGGAGCAGAGATGATCAGAATGTCAAGATCTACCTATACTACTTATTTTTGACTGAAACTGTCAGACGTCTATTTGTAGGAGCTGTATTGAAGATTTTTTTTTATTCTGACTTTTACCTGTTAAATTATAATACATTGTAATAGATGGAGAAAAAAAATTAAAATGTACAAAAAAATCAACGGGACAAGATCTACAAGTAAATAAAACTGGTCGAATCGCAGTTGCCTTGAAAGACAATATTTACCGATTTTATGAGTTTTTAGTGGAAACTATAAACCAGATAGACAATATAGACAATAGACAATACTTTATTAATAAACCTCAGACACATAGGTGTACAAGAGGACATCATATATACACGTATACACATGTTTATACTCAATACATTCACACTAAACATAATAATACTACATACATGGTAAAATATAGCAAGATGTCAATATACAAACTACCATAACATTCGACTCAAAACAGACTAACATAAATCACAAGTATCGTGTAAGAATTTTTAAAAATATTGCTAAGTTTTTGTAAAGTTCTACATGACAAAATGTTAAAAGCTGTTTCAATTTGTACTCCGTTGGATTTGCAGTATAATATTGTGGTATATATTTATTTCTAAGCAGTTTTATTTCTTTGACATTTAAAAAGATAATGAAATTCATCTCCTATTCCATTTCCACAGAGATGACAAATTCGTGCATTTTTTGGAATTCCGGACCATCTTCCCGTTTCTACAGGAATTTTTAGATTTGAACATCTGAGTTTTGCCATATAAACCCTGTCACACAACTTCAACTTTATCAAATATGTTTCCAAACGAAATTCCTTTTTATAAAATGAATAAAATGCACCTCTTGAAGAGTTATTCATTTGTGAAAACCAATGTTGGATGAATTGGTCATTAGAGAGCATCTGTAATCACAAATAAGTAAACAGCCGACTCGGAACGTTTATGAGTTATTGACATTTTTTCATCCTTAAGATATCATAAAGAGAAACTGCATGACGCAAAAATGTCCACTAGGACAATAACTACCATCAAGTCAAAGGATTAAATCATAAACGGACTCCTATCTAGTATTCATTGGACGACGTTGTTTCCTCATATTTATGGTGGTTTTGTTTGTTTGCGGTTCTTGTTCATTTCCAAACTTTACAAAATATTGACAAATATGTTGAATGGCAAATTGTGTCGATTGACTCCTTGTTGTATCTGTCGCCCTTGAAAAACGATATTTACACATGTTTGTGGTTTTTAAGGAAACTATACTCGTAAGAAACTAGCGGTAAATGGCAAAATGACCAGCTGCAGCACAATATTTACACAATTACAATCGGAACATATGACAGAAATCGTAAATTGACTCCTCCCTTTAATTTACCCATTTTGTTATTTTTATTTGAACTATAGAAGATTGAAAGGAAATTGATTGGAGCAACAACAAAAAACAACAGCAGGACAAGATCTTTTTATGTTACTTGTAGTCAACATTGCTGGCAGGGTCAATTTACTCATTATTATAGCTAGGAATTTGAATGAGCATGTTTGTTTATTCCGATAATTTTAAGATTCTTTTCAGTATACTATAATAACTAAAATGAGCAAAAGTTGCCGTCAAAACAAGATCGTTAAATCAGTTGACATGCATGAAATCGCCTGTCAACTTCTTATAAGAGTATCACCTTGGATGATGATATAACATTTTTAACGTTTTTGCTGGAAATTATTTGAAATTCTCTCTCATTAAATGTAAGTGATAAACAATGATTGACATTGACATTTAATTCATATAACTGTAATGTTTACAAACAAATACTGACTGGCCAAAGAACTGGAATTGAATTGCCTAACTTCATGAATTTACCATAATGTCAGCTGTATAGACCTTACAAACAAATCATAGATGTATGTAGATACGGAACTTGGATTTAGGATATTCATTTCAATATCTATTAGCAATATCAGTCAATTACTTGGACGTTTTAAGTGTTAAGTTTTGTTCTATATTTGTTTCTTGTAAACAAGCTCATTGAGAACGATTGAACTGAAACACATATACATGACCTTTAATAAACTCGCAAGAAAGAACGGTTTTATTGAATAATGAACATATACTGGACGTTGTTTATCAAATCATCTTAAAGTTATTTACATTTCTCACACTTTAATGAAAAACTATATTTTTCGATTGGAACCTTATTTCATGGTCTAATCGTTGTATCGAGGAAATTAAAAAAATTTAAGAACAGACCGTACGCCAAAGAAAGTCAAACAACCCATGGCTCCCCAAAAATGTATTGAAACCGTACGGGATTCATTGATACTTTGATGGACCTTCTGCAAGTGATCTTCGTTTCATGTTGGGTGGGTGGGAAACATGGCTATATTTATGGCTCATAGTTCCACGTCAATTTTTATTCTAGAAATGGGGAATGTGTCAAAGAGATAACAACCCGACCAGAGAGCAAAAACAGAGAACAAGTCCAACAAAGGGTCTTTAAAGCAGCGAGAGAATCGTCAGCCAGCCCCTAAATAAAAATATGTATTAATTCAGCGAAATTATATGTCACATTAAACTCCGAAACATATCAATGAATCAAAATTTAAAAAAAAATAAAAAAAAATACAAGACTTACAAAGGTCAGAGGCTCTAAACTTAGGACAGGTGAATTAATGCGGCGAGGTGAAACATGTTTAATGAGAATCCGCTTGCAGACTTGAACCCCTCTATTGTCAGAACACGGTGGCATTGGTGACACTATGTTCCCTTTCAAACCCTGTTAAAATAACTTTGTCTTAAGGGCATCCGATACAGTTTCTCGATAAAATGTCATTTCCTTAATTTTTAAATATGTTGTAGGCCTTGGCGAGTTATAAAATAAAACACAAAATAAAACATAGGTCACCGTGCTCGTTTTCGGGAAAATTGAGGCTGAAAATTGGGGATTTATGCAATTTTGCAAAAAAGTTAAACAATGTTATAAATTTTTTGGAGCAAATATTCTTTGTCGTAAATTATTAAGATCGGGTTCAATTTGAAGCTGTGATAAGTGACAATAAGGAAAAAAATAAATCCCTACACGAATGACTATACAAATTTTCAAGCAATGCTTAAAATTGCGAACCAGATGCTCAAAGTGGGATTTTTTTAATCCAAAAAATATAGCAATAAAGTGTTTCTGAAAATGTCATTTTTATCATTTTTCTGCATGAACTGCATTTTGTCATGCTTTCTCCAAATATGAAATAAAAAATATATGTCACCGTGCTTGATTCTATGATAAACGCGATTTATCCTAAAAATTGCGTCCCCCCTTTGTAACCTCAACGTTAGCGCTAAAGTGCACGACGTCGTTGGCAGACTTTTTCGACGTAAACTTGAAAATTACCGGCAACATTTTTCAGATGTATAAAAATTGCTTGTAAAGAGCTTTCTAAAAATTGGCAATATTGTTTTCGGCAATAAAATCATGTGAATCATAAATACATCTCTTTGTTTGTGGTCTAAGTGAGAAACATCCCAAGAAAAGTGATTACGGACTGTTGATAATTTTTACGGCTTTTAAAATTAAAGACTCGGCAATTTAAAACTTGACATACAGGCTTCATATCTTGACTTACATCTAGAAATTGACAATGAGGGTCGGTTGAAAACAAAACTTTACGACAAAAGAGATGATTTCAGCTTTCCAATTGTGAACTTTCCATTTCTAAGTAGCAACATTCCAGCAGCACCTGCATACGGGGTATATATCTCCCAATTGATACGATATTCCCGTGCTTGCATTTCCTATCATGATTTTCTTGATAGAGGTTTGCTGCTCACAAGGAAGCTATTAAACCAAGAGTTCCAAATGGTGAAGTTGAAATCATCCCTTCGTAAATTTTACGGACGCCATCACGAGTTGGTTGACCGTTATGGAATAACCGTTTCACAAATGATATCGAATATGTTCCTTACGTCGTAACTACAATCCCCTTCCCTTTCATGAATATGACCTACCGAATTAGACTATTTACCGGATTTGTAATCACTTAAGCAACACGACGGGTGCCACATGTGGAGCAGGATCTGCTTAGCCTTCCGGAGCACCTGAGATCACCCCTAGTTTTTGGTGGGGTTCGTGTTGTTTATTCTTTAGTTTTCTATGTTGTGTCGTGTGTACTATTGTTTTTCTGTTTGTCTTTTTTATTTTTAGCCATGGCGTTGTCAGTTTGTTTTAGATTTATGAGTTTGACTGTCCCTTTGGTATCTTTCGTCCCTCTTTTACATGTACTGTACACACTCGTGCATTAATTTATGTATTAATTTATAGCATATGTTGACCTCTAGATGTTTTTTTTTTTGTTGGTTGGCTGCTATTTCATTACAATACTCCTTTGGCTTTAAATTTCAGTAATCACTTTTTAGAATTTCACATTTATTCATAAAATTAAACTTTTATTCTGATCAATGATTACAATTGAATAAAATTGGGAGGCTCCTAAATATTTTTAAGTTCAGTTTTTATAGTTGACTATGCGGTATGGGCATTGCTCATTGTTGAAGACCGTACGGTGACCTATAGTTGTTAATTTCTGTTGCATGTTTGTTTCTTGTTAAGAGTTGTCTCATTGAAAATTATACCATATCTGTCAGAAAACAAAAACAAAATCTTATCAAGGAATATGCTAAAGGATGCTTTTGTCCAAATTTTTGCTTTGATGGTCCGCCTTCCTGTGACGCGTGAAAGAAAAAGAAAATATAATAGCCTTTCAAGACATTTGGATTAGTAAAATACCATACCATACCTCCTCCAATCTTTTAAAGTGCAATGATCGTTCCATAAATATATTCCATCTGAATTTATTATTTTATTTTAGACAAAACTATATCATATGTAAGACATACTTCCTGAACATGCATGAAATATTTGCCACTGGACGTTAAGCAAACAACATTCAATCAATTTATTGGACATAGTCTTGGTATAAAGCTGGAATTTAAGGTAGCGCCTTCCTCATATTAAAATGATAATTGACATGCATTATATTAGTAACATCAAAAGGGTCAGTCATCTTGAGATTGCTAACTTTACGATAGTTAAATTTGTTGAAGATCTCACAGAAACAGTAATGTGTTTTATTTCATATGATTTTATTAGACTGTTATCCTTTTAGAATCAAATGCACTAATATAATGGTGTAGAAGTTAGCATGCGGGAGAAACAGAAATTGGAGCATCGGAAAATCCACATTACGTTTCTTATTACGGAAAATTACATGCATTACGTCCCGCAAAAAGTGACGTTTTGCGGGAATCCAAACGCTTAACGTCGCGCCAAGAGTTAACTCCCTTGAAACTGTATCGGATGCTAATTTTGACTAAACTTTTAAATGATGATGACGACAATCTCTGATTCAGGTTAGACAAATGAAAAGTTGTTGCCTTATATTTTCAGATATTAAAAAACCAATAGGCAAACTTTCAATATTTTCCAAGAGTGGGATGGATGCTTTTGAACCTCTAGTTTTATTGATAATTCACCAATCAACAACATTTAATTTTCGTGGTCTCTGAGAACTAAAATTAAAAAAGTTGATATACTTTATCCTTGAGATCATATTATTATTAAAAAAATTAGTATTTAGTGATCTATGAGATCCAATGTTAATACAGTTAAGATACGAGTTAGAGTTATCCTTCTTGGCTTATAACCGACTTTAGCCAGACTGAGCTTCATTATTTTATAAAGAGGTTGATCCAAATTAAAATATTTACTTCTCACGAGGGAAATTTTCTATAATTTAGGGTATCACAAGCTTTATGTGTGTACTTCAAGATTCTGATAACCTTATGTCGTATTTTGAATATGTTATAAAATTGTAAATGCTTTTACACCTCATCTCTTCTTTTTCTATTAAAGAGAGTTCAAGGCTGTGACATATTTATAGCACGGACCAAAGCTCATAAACTTGGCAATCAAAATTAAACGCAGGACTTCAGGAATGTCCAGAGAGCCGACAACCTTGCTTCGAGAGTTAATATACTAGAACACACCCGCGAAATCGCGGGCATATACAGCTCGTAAACTGTTGTAGGATGAATTTTTGTAAAAGATATTATGACTGGAGAATTTCATATAAGGTATCAAAAGCCCTCTCCCTTTTTTCCAAAGTCCGTTATGTGTTTCCTTTCTGTTAAATTCAATTATTTTTCGTGCTTCTGGCCTTATACCACAATTATTTTTCCCCTTTGCTGCAATGCATTTTTTGGTAAAAGTCAAATTAAATTAAAAATTGGCACCGCTTCAAACATGAAATGAAACTGCTTATAGACCATTATTATTCTAATAAAATGTGCTTCTAGGACAATCCATCAGTGCTTTTCCTTTTGAGAGCCCCATTAACATGCCAATGGTAGGATTTGAATCTCGTATAAATGACTAAGGCTCATTTGAGGGGTGGTCGGAGGGGCCCTGATCCCGAAACTTGGCTTAAAAACATGAAATCCCGAGATGCGTATTTTAACGAAATTCATATCCCGACATCCCGAAATTAAAAAAGGAATATTCCCGCATCCCGTAAAGATCAATCCCGAGATCCCGAGCTTAAAAACACCCGATCCCGACGTCTCGAATAAGTCCTGCCTCCCTCTAATTTCTACCCTACTTTCATTTTGGCCAACACACTACTTTCATTTTCAACAATAAATTGTTATGCCCCATTTATGGGAAGTATATTTTCTAGTCTGTTCGTCCGTTCGTTCGTTCTCCCAAAATAACTCAATCTGAATAGTCATAAGAATGGATGACAAATGCGACTATGCATGTTACCTAAAGAACACAGAGGCATGATGATCAATTTATTGTGGAAGGAAAAGAAGCGACACACAAAATGAGGTCTTCTCTTTTAATAGTATAGATAGAAGATACTATTCCAAAACTCTACAGGAGGTTAACCTTTCACACACAGTCTAATTCTTTTAGGTTCTTGATACCTTTCGATATTAAGTTTCACAAATATTTGCGAAATATGAAAATTTTCTTTTTTTATACTACAGATTATCGACTTTTAACTTTAGTTCAAGGGATATGAAAAAGAGGATGCAGAGCTAAATACGTTTCTCAAATCAGATGTATAACTAATTTTTATTTCAATTTTATGATCAGTGAATTTAATTCATACAAAAAAATGAATTATCTTTAAACACTGTCTCTAGTTAGGGTGAAGGTAAGCGCCAAATAAAACGTTAAAATCCGCTGCATTTGTTTGCACCTGTCCTAAATCAGGAACCTAATGTTCATTGTTTGTCGATTTTTCATAAGTATTTCTCGTAGGTAGTTTTGATATAGACGTCACAAGACCGTTGTTTTTCTTGTTTGGATGGCATTACACTAGAAATTTTATAGCTTGCTGTGCGGTGCGAGTCAATGCTCCGTGTTGAAGGCCGTACTTTAATCTATAATCTATAATCGTTTACTTTTAAAAATTGTAACTTGGATGGAGAGTTGTCTCATTGACACTCATACCACATCTTCTTATATCTATTCTTAGTTTAAACATATTTATTTATAGTGGATTAGGAAACAAGTTTTGCAACTTATCCCTTTCCACTTTGCGGGTGCGAGTGCTATTCTAAATATCATTTGACTAAAGTATGAACATACTATGCAGATGGCAGTTTTGGTAAAGAAAGTTCTATATTTTTTTCTACATTAATTTTTTCTTAGAAGACATTTATTCACAACAAAATAAGTTAAAATTGTAAGCTTGTAAGATCCATTTTGTTTCCACTGTCAATTTTTTGCCATGATCACTTTTGCTATTGCTATTCATAATGACATTATTAACAATCTGACCCACCAGTAAAACATTTATTTAGTACTTAACCGGATGCAGTAAATTGTCTAAAATCTAATGTTAATGTACATATTTGACACCTTTTAGAAAAACCATGGTGAGAATGTATACACAAATAATGCTATACTTATATGGCGGTTCTTTATAGTTTTAATTGCTAATGTAGGGCTATGTCCATAACTTCACAGCTCGCACCTTCATAAGTCCGGATTCCATTGCAATCCAGACGTTAACAAGATACAGGGGCGTAGCTAGGCAGTTTTGATGTGTACGCAATGCCGGAGAAGGTAGTCATACCACCGGGGGTATGGTGGCCTCTCAATGCCCCCAGAAGCTCTGGGGGTAAATGGTGCAAAATCCTGCATTCTCGCAGTTTCTGAGGACTTAAAATGACCTCAAAGAAATCTTACTTTAAGGAGAAACAAGTCAACTTTGGAAATAAACAATCAGAGAAAACAAAAAAACCCGTACTGTTGGGCTTAACAATTTGTTTTTTCTTTTCTTATGTGTAGTGGGTTAAAATGTTTGATTAGGTATATTTTATTTGTTACCTAATCATGCTGAACCCACTTTACATTAGAAAACAAACTAATTTCTAAGCCAACACTGTGCAACTTAAATGGTATTTTTCTTATTGAGAAAATACATAAAAAAAAATTCGAATCAGACACATATCTTTATGTTTTATTTTATGAGTGAACAAGCAGTGTTTTTCAGCTTTCTTTTTTTCTCTCAAAGTTAATTCTGAAAAATCAATGCCCATTTCCTTTCTTTTTTTTCTACTAAAGATGTCCAAAACCGTGTCTGTTTTAATTATTTTTTTCTTAGTACATGTTCAAAAGACCGAGTCCAGATAAACGATTTGTTTTCATTGTATTTCTCAACTAGGTCTTCACTCTTCTCATGGTACTAAAGAACCGTTCTGCCCGCGTTGCCGTCGAGACCAGCATACATGCAAATACATTAAGTATCTGAAAGAATCCCGGGTATCCTTGGTTTATTACATTTAATGTTTCCTGCAGCTTGTTAGGAATGTTAATAAAATATCCAGTCCATTTTTTTTTTAACCATCTCCGAATTGCGATCTTGAAATTCATCTTTTGTAACATGCATGGGCATCATCTGCATTTCATTAAAGATTATGTCCCCAACAGCTAAAGTAAGTTGGTCAATGTTTTTTTGGGATTAACTTTTGGGCGACATAACGTGGCTCTGCTGTCAAATGATCGACGAAAGGTAGATACATGTTCAGTTTCATAAGAATGAATTGATGTCCATGGTCTCTTAAGAATGTCATATTTTATTTCATCAGTTATTTTGGAATCTTCAGAAAAGATGTCAGGGTAAGGAGGCATAGAAGACGTGACAATTGTGTTTTGACACCCGGAGGACTAAGCCATTTTAAATTGTTTGTATCAGCAACAGAATCACGATGCTGATTTCGTAAATGAAAAGGGAAGACTAGTTTTCGGAACGGAATATAGCTACAAAGTGATCATTAACATATTTTTTTTTTTATTAACTTCATTACTTTAGTTAAATTCTTACTAGATTTACCATATTTTTATTTTTGTGAGATTTTCCATGTGTACGCAACTGCGTTTTTGTGTACGGGTTGCTACGCGCCTGACTGATACCCTAACTGTAGTTAGATATGTATCCAGCACCAATAGATAATGTATTATAAATCCTACATAGGGTGTTTTCTTTGACGTCCGCGTCCTCTATAAATGTGACATCTTTTAAATATAAAAGAAATTAGGGAAACATTAGCACCATTTGTTCTACCGTTTCCAAGGTCTCAAAAAACATTTCTATGACTACAAAGAAAAAAATTCATAGTTTGTTCAAGGAATTTCCTTTTAGAGACTTTAATTTGGTCTGCAGTATTAATCGAACACGCCTTGCATTGATTTTTTTTTTTAGTTCCTGGAATTCTTCATATATATTTTTTTTCGTTATTTATGCGATTTTTTTTTTCGTTATAAGCGAAAAAAATTGAAGATACAGATCTCAAAAATATTGATTCTAATTAAATTCAATAATCTGCTTCCGTAGCGTGCATTCGCTATCTTTTCACCTATTATTAATGTATATAGATTTTGGATCATTTAATAGCTCCAGATAATTGCAGGGATTTCTTGATCGTCAAGAAACAATGAAATCGATGCCGTTAGCCAATAAAGATATTAGGAGTGCCTTTGTATATTAATAATCGTTTTAGACAATCAATAATATCCGCTACCGTAACAGAAAAGGTGATTAGTCGCAAGGTAAAATCTCCCCCACGTGTTCGCTACTGTTTATAGGATTAGTTGGATTGTGGGTATTGCAGTCCGCCATTTTGTTGTGTGTTTGTACTGTCTTGTCTGTGTGTGTTTTCACGTGGAAATAGGTAAGCTTATTGTTTATTTATCAAATAATTGACAGTATTAATCAAGGGTATTTTGATTTTTAAGTCCGATCGAATTTTGCAATTTAACTGACAGTGGCTTTCTTTTCCACATTGATTTTCTGAAGTGAATGTCATAGCGCTTTCACTATTTAGAAATTTTCCCGCAGTTTTTCGTCACGATTTTATGAATTGAAACCTATGTTTAGTAGCAAAATGAAACGAATAATTTTTGCTAATATCAGACATTTATTATTTAAATAAAATATGTGTATGAACGTAAAATTTTATAAGAAGGAAAGTTATTTTTAATAAATTCGTCTGCACACCTTTCTAGATGGAAAGAAAACAATGAGGTTTAAAACCACGTGCTTTCATCTATTTTTTTCTGGTATTTTTTCTTCTTCAATGAAGTGCTGAAAGATGACCAAATTCGTCAATTTCGAAGTTATTTAGAACTTGACACATGTAGTATTCCTTGGTGTATTGCATTTGTGTATTGCCTTCCCAGGTGAGAGGCAATCAATTTGACATTTATTTCTGCCAGGTTATGACATATATAATGGCTTGTTCTCACTCATTGTCACAAATTATTGTTGTTTTATTCATATCACAGATATTAAGAATAACTATTACTATACTTAGTTATTACTATACTTAGTAATTTATTTTATGTTAATTAGAGAGGTCTATAATATGCAAATGTTTTTCCTTATATATATATAAACAATTTATACTGTACTTCCAATGTTTTTTTTATTTACAACATGCAGCATGTATTTTGAATATATATAATGTGATTTATAGAAATTGACATTGGCATACCTTTGCGTAATCTGCATTGGTATATTTAGCACACCTACATTAATAATTATAAATTAATTCAATTACTTAGGTTGAAGTGTAAACAAAATGTTTACTAAGCACTATCATAATATATGAGTACTCTAATTACAGTAGTGAAAGTGTTACACAATCCTGTGTGAATGAGCTACTTCAGAAGTTCTACAACTTTAACCCTTGCAAATTTTATTGCACAGCTTTAGTACCCTTGCATGTAAAGTTTGGATTTATTAGTAAATTCCAAAAGAAATATGCCTATAAAATTATTATTGGTTCTAAATCAGTATATTTTTGCCTAAAAATTCATCTTGTTTTGAACCTTGTGAATTATTTCAACTTATGAATATAAGCAATAAATTTCATGCAATAATCAAGTGTAAATTATCCATTATAATGACAACTTCAGCAGGTCAAAGGCGGTTTGGAATATTAATTTACTTGATTTTAATCAATAAATATACATGTACATTTTTGTATAACATTTAAAAAACTGATATAAAGTCCTAAAATGAATATATAAAAAACAAAATATATTTTAACTCTAGAAAGACCTAGTTACTTGTAAAGGATAACTAAATGAAAAAATTATATAATTTTAAATAGATATTTTTTGTCAAGTACAAAATTTGGTTATCTAGTTACAAATTTTGGAACATAAACCTGTGAAACCACTGTTGTGATTTAATAGATTATATGAGAGCCTTCTACACATAGAATAGTAGGGTAACTCCGTTAAATCTTTTAGGTTCATTGATCATGAGTAATTCATTTGTGGTATGGGTTTAGCTTTACAGTCAGTTAATTTGATAAAACATTTGTTAAAGATACAAAGAATTAAGATATATTAAAGAATACCAATTTGTACAATGAATATTTATCGTTATATCGAACTTTAAATACACAGAACATTGAAAAGACGCATAGGGGGATATTATATATTATTGTGTAGAAATATGAGAATTTGTTAGATATAACACTGTGGGATAAACAAATATTCTTCATACAACGGTTCTTTCTTATTATATTGCCCTAAGGTCTTTTAAATCCAATGGCTAGGTCCATTCTTATCTGGTTACATGGATTGAAAATCAATGATTTGCACCATTCACTCTTTTTAAAAAAAATCGTCTTTTTATTCATCAGATTTACAGTAAGGTTACAGTGGCCTGGCCATATCCATGATATCACACTTTCTGTATTTTTGTCTATAGATTTCAGATGGTTTCATTGAAGCTTGAAATGATATAGAGATGTTTCCTAATTGACCTTTAGTCTTGCTTTCTAGGATATTTTCTTTTAAGAATAAATCAGTAGCAGCATTATTTCTTATGGGCCAAAATAAAATATACTGTAGTCATATTTACCAAAATAAATTATAGTCATATTTAGCATGTTTTGCAGTTAACTGGTGATCCTTGTATTTGGGTTTGATACCATAAACCAGGAGTCTATTTTCAGGCGAGGAAGGGGGGGGGGGTCTTTTTATTTTATCATCATCTGTGTCTGTCAACCATTATCTTTAAACTCAAACTTAAAATTTTGATACGTTAATACAATACCTGCTCCATTTTTGGATATAACAAACCTGTAATTGTTTTGCCTTGTTAAAATGAAAAATAACAAAACTAAGCTTTTGGATTGTGGCCTTTTCCACACATCTACAGTATAAATCAAACTAAAACAGTAATTTGACTTTTTCTGCTTTTAGGCCCTAAAAATGTCTGTTTACTGGTACATTGTACTTTCTGAAAAAAAATTAGGTCTAGTATTTTATAGGCAAACCCAGAAAAAGCCTTCTCTGATCCAGTATTGCTTTTACCATGTTTACTGGTTTAATAGCAGCTATTTGTAGAAGTTGTTTTTGTCAATCAGATATACGACACAATGTTATTCTCAGATTTAATTGTTGGCGATCTTCTGCATTCAGCAGTTGATCAGAAAAAACATCACTGTCAAGAACAATACTGGTGAAAATATCAACTGCATAATTGTCAGTACAAAAAAGTTATTACATGTACTTCAAAATGAGTACTTTGAAGCACTCATTTGTATCTCCCTTATTTACAGTCATACTAGACTTAGCTAGATAATGTTTGCAGAATTATTTTTTTCAGTTTCATTTATTATATTAAAAAACTTAATTGCTATACTTTTTCAAACAGTGTATTTTTCTGGGTAGAAGGGATTACATAATGACTTCATCTAACATCAGGATTTCCAAGATAAAATCTTGAAAGTTAGCAAAAATATTGTTAAGCAGGAAGTCACTGAGAGCACCCACATGTTCATAATAAAAACGTCTTGTTTCTAGGATAAATACAACTGTTTTATCAGAAACTGTGAGAGTTTCAATTAAGTCCTTCCTTATTCTTCTTGTGTACCATATTAAGTTTCAGTGAAGTCAATATTACCATAGTGAATTTCAAAAGCTCATTTCAAATCAAAATGCTTTGGTTTATCTGAGAAATGAGGAAAGATAGAATCTTACATAGATTTTCAGTATCAAGTTCAAACATAGTCATTATCAGAAGATTTTTTTTTATTGCATTATGGAGCTGATATAAAAAGAAGCATTTTGCACATATTATTTTGTAACTTATATAATAATTGTCCAAGACATCCTAATTTTTAAAAAAAGTTTTAAATCCAGAGTTAAAATTAGGGGAATTCTTCTAATGGAAATTGCATTTTATGATTATTTACTGATTTGGTAATTTAATGTTATTAACACAACTAAAGGACTAAAAAAATTGATACATGTATCATTGGAGCAAAGACATTTTTACCGTTGAGATACATTTTGTATATTTATTAACATACAAGTTGAACATGAAAGCATTGGAAGCTTAAGATTCAGTGATAATAGATACTGTTGAAGTGCTAATCAGACAGGAATCCTCAAAGTGGATAAAAATATCACAAATATTAAAAACAGTTGAAGCCAACACAAGTTGTAGACAACTATTCTTGTCACATTGATCTAAAAGAAATTTTTTCTCTGGTTTCACATTTCGGTCAAAAACTACTTTGAAAGCCATTGATTTATAAATACTTTAGGACCAAAATGGACATTAGCAGAAAAGCCAAAACCCTCACAGACTAAGGTCAACTTTTATGATATAAAAATATGTACAAGATTTTTTTTTCATGTTACAACAGTATGTCTCAGTTTGTGCCAAATACTTTTTCATCTACTGGTCTGGACACTAAATATCAAAACTTGTGCCTATATGACTATAAAATTTTGAAATTTTCACTAGTCCAAATCATTATTTACTAGTTTGGGGCATGGGACTAGTGGCTAACGTTAGTTAGTGACTGGAAAATACACTAGATCTATTACAGTGTAATTGCTTTTAGATTCAAATTGTTATTTATAAAGTATGATGGTCTTTCAGACGAATTAATATGTGGTTGAGACATCTCTCCTCTTAGCAGATTTACTAAAAAAAATGTTATTTTACGTTAAAACAGAGAAAGGTCTTCCTGTGCAAGGTTCTGGATTAGACTTTAAACCATTAAAATTTGTAATTAGATTTGATAAGGATATAAGATAAAGGCAGATGATTGAACAGAGCTAGAAGACATGCAAGATGTATCTGTTTACCTCTTAACAAGAGTAAAAAGATAGTCATCTGTTTTGGTAATTAGACTGATCATGTAACACAAAATATACCTCGCCATGCTATGTATTAGTTGTATCTGTTAATGTTCCATTCAAATACAGATCTACAGCATTCTCTATTCTCAAAAGCTTATTGAGGAATGGTTCCAACAGACAAAATAATTAGGTGTTAAGAGATAGATCATAAACTGATAATTGAAAACGATTTTAAAGCTGTTTTTTTATCAATGGCTATTTAATAGTTGCATACTTAAAGTTGCTTCTTAACCAAGGTGCTCTTTATAATATTTTTAATGTTATTAATCTATCTGCTTAGGTAAAATATCTATCAAAAAAAATGGGTTAAGATGTTAGGTTTGTATAATGTATTAATTGCTTTGGAATTTGGCTGATAAATTATTCAAGTATTTTTGCGATGCAGCTAATGTATCTGTCTAGGTGAGGAAAAAACATATAGAAAACCCATTTCTTTCCCTGTGTGAAGTATAATGATAAAATAAAAACCCATTTCTTTTTCCTACATGTAATGATTATACAAACCCTTTGGAAACAGGAGTGAAACAATAGGAAATTCTTAGTTTGAACAAGAAAAAACACTGTTTCACATTTCATAATAGTTGTAAGCAGTTATTCTAGAATTAATTTTATAAGAAAAATAATTTCCTATTGGAAAATTTGTGTTTATTTACAATACCCTTGAATATCATATTTGTTTTCCAGTAAACTTAAACTTCCTTCTAAACAATAGACTGAAACAGGACAGATTTTTCTAAGAAATTTTGTTTAAAATCCTTTAAAAAAAATTATGAAACAAAAAAAAGATGATTTGAGAGAACATATTAATATAAATCAAATCAAAACAAAATAAGAGTTGTAGTGAAAAGAGAAGAGTAGCAAACAAATCAAGGCAAAATGATAGGTACAAATTGTCTTTGTCCAAAACATAAAATATTTGTTTCTTTTTGAGCTCTATGTCAAATGCCTAGTACTTCGCAATAGATTTTATTGCCTTTTCAAAGGAACACATCATTTTTCAATTCCATATTTCAATTTCAGAAAAAAAACCCACCAAGTACCTACTTTTAAATTCTGCAGTGTAGCCTAAAGTCATTGGAGTAATGTTTTAAATGGGAAAGATGAGTTACATTTGTTCTGAAATATTATCCATAGTTACATGCTCTTTATATATATATTTGTCTACTTATTTCATAAAACATTCAATTTTGTTTTTCAGAAATCATGAATTCACAAACTCAGAATGGCCATAGAGAAGAACCAGACCCTGATACAATTAAAATGTTTGTTGGTCAGATTCCACGGTCGATGGATGAGAATGAAATAAGGAAAATGTTTGAAGAGTTTGGACCAGTGTTTCAATTAAATGTGTTACGTGATAAATTAACAGGACAGAGTAAAGGTAATGCTAAAACTAGCTTTTTCTATTGCCTTCCATACATTTTCCGCTTAATCATCATGTGGCTAGATTTTTCATCATTTTCTTATAAATATCTAGAAAGATTTGATAATAGGCCTCTGGAATCGCCAAATTGAAACCTTGCAAGTGTCTGTAAAAAGCCAGCAATTTATACTGCGCACAGACTCTTGTTTGCAATATTTAAAATTAATATGCTCGTTTTTACATTGTTAAAACTTAAATGTATCAGACCTTGGTTTTGTATTAAAAAGACTTGTACTAAACCAATACAATTCACTTTCAAGACTAATTTGAAGTGGTTTTTGCAGTCATGTTTGTAGATTTATTTGTGAAAGAGAGTCTTTTCTATTTGTATTCCATTACAAGTATCATCTTTATATGAACAACAATACTGTAAAATTGAATCCAGTTTCTATATTCTATACACATATGATATAACTGTCACAGTCTATCATGGCTGTTGACATTTATTACTAAAAGATGTCATATTCATGATGGAATCTTTAAAGTTCATGGCAAACCAAACATATTCATGGCGGAGGTTAGTTATAGTGATGTGGATATTTACCTATGTCACTTACACCTGATTTCTATGTGATAGCAATTATCTGTAGGTGTCTCAAGGTTCCTTGTGTAGTAAGGTTAACCTATTGTTTGTCCGTAGTTTGATAATGATTATTACTAGGTGGTAAAATGTGATGTCTACGTATTAGGTGTATAGGTAGAGATTCAGATGTGCAGACCTATTCTTTCCAATATGGATGTATATACCTCCTTGCATTTTGTCTACAAGCAATACTTACATAGTCCCAATTCAAAACAATATAGAGAATCAACTGCTGGGAGCCAGAAGGCATCATTTATAGTCATACACATTTGTACATGTATGCATGGTACAATAAATAAAAAGTGGTTTAAAATTGATGTTTGGGATTTTTGTTAATTCTCTCAGTGTCTAGCATACGATCAAAATTGAGGTACACCATTTTGGCTCCTTTGTTTTCTTCAGAAGACAATTGTTTTACAATTTAAACAGCAGTCACAGTTGATCTTTTCAACCAAATTCATCATAATTTGTTTAACCCAATTATTTCAGTATGACTTTAATAATACCATACAGGACTCATATAGTTTGGGATTGACAAGCAATTTGCCGATTTAATGGAGGAATCAATCTTACCAACCGATTATAAAACATGTCTTTCAACAAATCCATATTGTCTAGTACATTAAAAAGGTCTTATTGATCATTCTTCTATTCGATTATTGCTGAGTATACATTTTATGCTTAAAAAAATCTGATGACAATTGGCGAAAAAAATACAATTCCATTTTTTGTCTCAGATCGAAAGAAATTGTCAGACTTTTTTTTTTATTTAATTTGATTTGAATGTTTGTCTTGTTTTCAAGTCCTGTGAGTTTTCTGTTGAAATCAGATTTTCACTGTGATTGGAATAAGAAATGTTGTACAATTAAATTTTGAATTGTGATTTGAAAATAGGGCTAAAGCATTATAAAACAGTTAGATTGTCAGCAAGCTACAAAAATTTGATGGTTAAGAAATTGAAAAGAATCAATATGTTCTACATTCAGTGATAAGAGACTTGTTGATTTGTTATGAATTTAGTTTTCTTTTCTTCTTTTGCTAAATTCAGCCAAAAGCTGGAGGCATGACAAGTCTATTTTTAGAACCATCAGAGAATATATCCATGTGAAGAAAATTTAACAGCAGTTAATTCAATGTTATAGTTTTGGTTATTCAACTTTGTCTTTCTGCAGCAATGAATTGGTGCTTTAGACTTAATTATTGCAATATTTAAGTCTTCATTACTATGAGTTGATGGTTCAGTTTATAAATGAATTTGAGTAATCTAGATAACTTTGGAACATAGTTTTTTGTGTTAATATATTTGTCATTTCAACAAGTTTACAGTTTAGTAGCTTTCATACATTTGTACAGTGCCAAAAAGCTTCTGACTTCCTATCCTCCTAATTAAAAATTTGACCTTCTACAGACCAACTTTTTCTGATGCCCAATAGGTCTGATCAACTCTGTTACTATCTGTTTGTTGTTTGAAAGAATTTTGAAGTACCAAATTATAGAGATTTGAAGATTAACCATGCATACTTTGTAGACAAAATTTATGAATTATTTCAAATTTACAAAATCTATGGGGATTACACTTGAGAACATGAAGAGGAAATTAAATTAGCCAATAAAGGACAAAATTGGTCTGAAATTTATTACGTAATCTAATCTTATTACTATTAAATGAATAAAAAGAGTCTGGAATATTTCAGCAGGGAAGTAGATGTTGTAGGAAATCTCTGTGATAATTGTGTTTACAACATAATAAATGGGAGGCCAATTTTCTTAAAATAGTGAGTTGCATGCAGTGCCTATTTATCTTGACTTTTCTTCTTTGATCCAAGCAATTCAACTTCATTTATGAAAGTAATGAAGTTTTTGTAGTTTATATTGAATGATTGACAGCCAGTATAATTTTTATGTCTCGATTTTATTATTGTTGCCAAGTTTTCTACCGATTGTTGACCATATGTTTGGAAATCATGCAGTGTTTGTTTCTGTTCATACACAAGCAACAAAACATTAACTGTATAGAACTCTGTAATAAAGTATGTTTTACTGCTAACTGTGTAAAACAGGGTAATAAAGCATGTTTACGACTTTAAGGATCATTTGTTCTACTGTTTTCCCCCATTAATCCACATTGTAGGAATGGTTAGTAGGATTATGTGTATAATCCCCCTACAATACTGAAGTACTATTGGGTGAATCATGACATATTACGTCAGGTGATAACATTGTTGGCCTACATTTCCTTTCTAGGCCTGTATGTACTGTAGTCTTAAGTGTTCACTCGTCTTACTCTGATGACAATGCATTGCAGACTGTCATATAGCATACATGTAATATGAATGGATGCATTTTTCTGAGTTACTCTCTGAATAATAGTTAAATACCAGAGTTCGCGAAAAGTGACAGTCCTCAGGATTTTACCACCAAAATTTTGCGTAGAACTGACACAATTTTAGTATTTTTCAATAGAATTGATAGTAAGGACCAGTAGATTTTCTTCAAGGACCACCAGGGAAAAAAAGATTTCGCGAACTCTGAAATACAGCAAGGAGGGGTGAAAAAGTACTCAGTTATATGATTTGGGATATCAAATGAAATTAACTTTCAAGTTGTGTTGAAATTTTGAAAAATAAGAGACATATTTTTGTAAAATATGCATATGTATGGTTAAATATAGTCTAACCAATTTTGAAAAATATCTTTTAGAGATATCGGTGATTTGCAGTCATATGGATTATTCCTGACACTTTGTACATGTATATGAAAAGTACTTTACTAATACATTGTATTTGTAAACATTTGAAGGGTTGACCAAGGTTTTATTACCTCCCAAGTTATATAACATTTTCAATTGCAACTATGTACAAAATGTAGAAAAAAAGATACAAGTTTGAAAAATTGGGGACAAGTATGGATAAAGGGATGAATTTTGGAATCTTTCAACAGTTTGATCTTCCCTCAAAGTCTATATAACTATAGCTATTGTATCATGGTCCCTTTTCTTGTTGAGAACAGTACATAGCAAGACAGGTGATACATGTATATTGAAATAAATCTCAACTATTTTACCTTATAGAATCAATAGGTTCTGATTGATTGCTAAATAATTTAACAGGTATCTTTTTGATGTAGAGATATATTTTACACAATCAATTAGGTGACATGGGTAGAACAAAGCCTATAGAATATTCCCAGTGGCAGGGTTTTGTCTAAATTATTAAGATATAAGGACCTGACATGATATTTTACAATAAATAAAGCATTAAGATATTTATCTCCAAGTGTCTTAATAATTATTGTTTTTTTTATTTGACCGATTTGTAAGATTGAATAAGTGCTACTTGAAAACAATTTAAAATGATTTGAGAATCAGTAATAGACTAGAGTTTTTTCCCACAAGGACAAATTAAAAATATCAATGTTTCCTGAAATTTATAAAAACTTTTTTGTTTGTCGCCTTTATTGAATTATTTTTTTAAGCAATTTTCAATACTATTTAAATTCAAGATTTTTGTTACTTTGATTTGATATGATATTAAACAAATCTTTTAAAATTGTGCAGACCTACCAATAATATTTTTTGTCATTCTGCAAGAGGAAAGTTTAGAAGTGTTTTTAAAAGAAAACCCTAGTCTATATATAGAAACTATTCTACGAGACAATTAATGAAACGAGACCAAAGGAATGGGATTAAAACAAGCATAGATCATGCACCATATGACCTTCAATTATGTATTTACATGTTTATGTTTTATCTGACTTTTTATCTTAAAATCACACTTAAAATTTTACACCTATCTTCATTATAATTTAAAAGATAGATAAATCATTTTGTAAGTGTCATTTGTTTACTTCTTGTTCATTTCAGACTAAGGCCAGGATTTTTTAATTTGTTGGTTTACGGATCCGCCGACCCGATTTTGCCGATTTCCAGAATAAAAATAAAATTTACTTTTCATGCTTTTTTATTCCCGCCGACCCTAAGAAATGCATTATCCCTGAAAAATAATTAAAATTTTTTTTATGAAATGAAATGCATTAATCACTAACAAAATTGATAACACTTGCTGTTGTGAAAAAATAAAACTTCCAGTTTACGTTTTTAAATATAGACAAATCAATTATCATAATAACTGACCTTGAAATGTCGTTTGCACAAATAATTTTGCGGAACGAAACTTGTGTTTAAAACCAATTACACAATAAGTTCGTTTCCCTTATTAATTGTCATCAGTCCGTAAGATGCATCATCTCATAGAAATAGACTTGTCCAAATGTGGATAGGTTGAAGGTATCAAGTTGAAGTATTGAATATTAACAAATCATTTGGAATTTTCTTGTTTCATAGATAATAAAAAAATTATCGTCCATTTGGATAAAAAACGGGAATGCGAGACAACAGATTGACCCGATAATCTCGTTTTTCCAATGGACGAGTCTATTAGGTTTTTGACACGTGTGTTGAAACTTATTTTCGTACGACGTTTTTACATTTTTTTTCTTTATCAGTTTTCGTGCTTGAAGATCATTATTCACCAAGTTTTCTGGAATTGATTAAGAGCTACGCGAATCTATTTTTCTTGTTTCTGAAATGACGATTTAATTTCATCTTTGTCCGTGCACCCCCCTTTTTTTTACTGTAACTTATTAGACAATGTCATGCGATGTTTATAACAGCTGAGCAATAATATTTCATTGAACTAAAATTTAAGAAATGATGATAAAATGGCATAACAAACATATTGTTAGAAAGGTGAAATATATATTGATTTTGCATATTTTTCTGTCTTCAAAGATTTTTTTTCTTTTTTTTCCCGACCGACCGACCCGACTTTTTCATGGGGAAAATCCGTAAACCAACAAATTAAAAAACCGTGGCCTAATGTAATACTACAATTGTAAACAATTTTTTGAAGCATTTTTTTTTTTAATTCAAATTTGTCAACAAACAACAACTTACTTACTCTCTGTTATAAAATGTTCTTCTAATCAAAATAGCCCTCTTAACCCCACCCAATTATTTTTTAAAGTCATGGAGTAAAATTTGGACTGCCTACAGGAAAATAGTTCATCTTAGCTAGGACCAGAAAGATGGCCCAATGGACTATAAAAGGTAGATTTTGCAAAGAACTATTGGTCCTTACTTTCAAGCCAACAAGACACATCCCTTAGAATATACATGTATTAAACTGCAGGAGGGTAGGAGTCCAATTAAATATACATGTATTGATAGATACCCTTGAGGTCTACTCTAGCAAATTTGTAAACTTCTTTTGGGATTCACTTCAGGAAGACTGGAAAAAGACAGTCTGTCAGTGTCTATTTAATTGGTTCTTTTAAGTTTTATGTTTCTGATTTTTAAAACTACATTTTTTAAGATTCTAAAATGGGTTGGTCACTGCGACCCTAATTTGAAGGTCATATTCTGATACTCAACTTTTGCCTTTTGAAATGAAGTGTTTTGTTTGAAAGAAAACTTTCCTTCATCTCTAGCCCTTTGTACATTAACCTGTAAGAGTTGTTTTTATTGTCAGTCATTGTATCATTGCTGTCAGTTTTATTGTGTGGTAATAGGTTATATTGGTTGTATGACTAAAACAGGTGAAAATGGTAGAATTTTCAACGTAAGGTAACTGGTTCAATATTACAAGTCCTGCACATCTTTGTCAATGAGTGTGATGAATTGAATAATAATAGAATTGGTAAATTAGTCCCATTTAGAGTTGGGATCCAATGCCCAGTGTTTATGATCATCAGCCAAGTATATAATTTGCACTAAAATTCAGAGGACCTATACAATGATTTTGTATTTGCAACATTACAATTTGGGTTTCTTGAATATACCTTCTGACATTACTTGGATGTTATGCTGTACACAATTCCTATGCCAAATCAGTATAACTGTAGATGATTATTGTCATTTGAATCTTTGAATTACCTTCTTAATTATTCTGAAACACAAACAAACTTTTCCTAAATTTTATACCTAAATTTCTTACTAAGGTATAAAAGTCACAAATAACATGTAAGTTGGGGCCAGGAAGGTATATTTAAAAGTCACTAAATCACAACCTGTCACACTTGTAACGTATTACTTCTTATGTTTCAAAGTTTTGACATTTTATCATCGTAATTACTGTATGTTTATCAAGATGTATTGTGGATGACAAAAATGAGCTTTTTAAATTAATATTTAAATGTCAAAACAAACCAGAAAGAAATTTCAAATTCGAAATTTGACACTTTTAGTTTCTAGATGAACTAATTGTATTATTTACTGCATACCGCTGCATACATTGGTGCATTATTGGGAAATATTGGACATAATTTCTTAATTCTAACCAAAATATAGATTACTTTTGGCCCAAACGATCTAAAAAAAATAAACTGTCCCTATTCTGCAATCAAAGGTTGCTGTTAATATTTGTCTTCATTGACATCTGAAACCTTTTCTCGTTTTCACCAACATTCTTTAAAGTAAAGAACCAATACTTAAAGAACTGCTAGCCATATATGATATTTCAAAGCCCTTTAAAATCGTAATTTGTTCAGTAAAGGCAAACCCATGTAACTTCAAAGATTATGGTAGACCCTTTTCAAAGATAAGAATTATAGTAAGTTTCATGGTTTTGAGGGTGGAAATAGCACACAGGGCAATGATGCTAAACATTTTACACTTTTCATTTTTAATGGAATTTTGAATTTCACATTCAGATGTTGTAGCAATTAAGATTATGAGGTGTTGCTGTTAACTAAAGAACCCACAAATATCCTTTCTCTGACACAAAATTTATTTAATTTTTCAATTATCTGTTTTTCAGGTTGTTGTTTTGTTACGTTTTATACAAGAAAGGCAGCATTAGATGCACAGAATGCACTACACAATATCAAAACAATGGCAGGGGTAAGTTTGGGTTTTATTTGTTACAAAATGTTTCAGCAATCATCGGCCACCTTTGTGCAGATGTCAGAGTTCTCAAAATCTTTTTGTATCTGGTGGTCCCTGAAGAAAAGATGCTGGGTCTTCACTACCATTTCTTTTAAATACAAAATATCAAAACTGTTGTCGGTCCTTTGCTAATTTTGCTGGTCAAATTCCTCGGGCCACCCATTTTCGATAACTCTGAGTATGGTACATTAGTTTTTTGGAAATTATACAAACAAATACAGGCCATATGGCAATCAAAATTAATTGGAGAGTCGGCCTAATTTTTATAAAATTTTGATTTTGTCTTTATTCTTTTCCCAAGCGAAAGAGTACGATCTCATTCTGAACCCTGTAACTGTTTGCTTATTGATGCCTTTTAATGGATCCTGGTGAATAATAGCTGACTATAGATTGTATGACCTAACAGAAGAACTGCTATATATCTTTCAATAATATGCTCTGCAAAACCCTGAACATGTTAGCAGGTGAAATGTTTTGACTGACAAGATTATTCGGTTGATTTTATAAATGAAAGATTTTTGTAAAAATTGATGAACTTAGTATGTTACCAATATGGTATAATGAAAGATGTGAGGTTATCATATTTGTATATGTATAATTGTAGTTGTGTCAGGAAATTCATAGTACATTTGATGGTTATAACTGTCTCCTAAGTTGTAAAAATATACGTTTGGACTGAATCTGATTAGTTATTAGACAGCTTAGGTTGATGGTTCTCCTGCATAGATAAGTTGATACTTAGCATGGAATCGTGGAAACTTAGGCATTGATTTGACTATCACAAGAAAACCTGTTCTATTACAAAGCAGTTGGTATTGATCTAACTGTATCAGGTGTTAGAAGCTGCAGATGTGAGACTGTTTTTGTCAGAATTATGAACATAAATATCATAGACATAATGAAAAGTTAATCAATATTTCTCTAAAGTGAGATTTTGTATCAGAGGGAATTAGACAGCATTGAGGTTTTAAAATGTATTGTTCTTTTCTTCAGTTTAATATGTCTTATAACTTGAAGACTTCTCTCTGACTGAAGTTAGGCTGTTAAAATCTAGATTGTGTGTGTGTACATATTTTGTTGTTTGGGTTTCAGAATGTTTGGTTAGTAATTTAAAAAATAAGAAACTTGAGGAAAAAGCACAATTTTCATTTTAAACAACCTTCGATAAATTTGTTTTCCTATGTCTGCACTTTTGTAAATGTATATAGCATGTTAATGTGGCATCAATCTTCACAGCAGAAAAATAAAAATTATCTAGAGAATAACATGATGTCTTTAATATTTCATTGAGATTAATAGGTCAGCTCATATGTACAGTGAATTGACCACCTACATAATATCAGGTTTTGTATAGATGCTTGCCAAAATTATTAAAGAGTATATTCTATTCCTTTGAGATATTCTATGGTACATCTTTTCTCTTGTTCTGCTGTTAAATACATTGAATAGTCCATGATAAAGAGCATGTGATTTAGAATAGGTTATTTTGGATAGGGGCAGAAATTTTCATGCAACAGGCCACTCAAAGAGTTGTTGCATGGATTGTTAACATACACAAGGCATGACTATCTACACAGGTTCTGTTGATAATTGCAAAGACATGTATCATTATATACTAACTTTCCCATAGAAAACGTGATCAGCTTCTTTACTTTGCTGAGTAAACGTTATCTGGACAGACACTAAATACAGAAGCTGCTGGTAAATGCCAGATCAATTTGTACTGATTCTTTTATAAGCTTCTTGGTTAGATAAAATACTTGAATTAAGATGTCTGGAAAGGTCCTGACCATGTTCTCTTCTAATCAGTCATAGACTATTCTATTCCTGTCCTTAAATCTTCTTGTGTGTCTTACAGTTGACATTACTTTGATCTTGGACAATTGCACTCTTTTTGTACTTTTAGTTTCCGATTATATTAGCACTGAGTCTGATATTCACTGATATTTATTTTTCTTGGAAAGAATGATTGCAAATTATACAGGTAATTCCTGTAAAGACAAAAAGCATGAAACTGTTTTGACACATTTGCAAATGAAGCACAGCAACTTTATACTCAAAAACCTTTTCAGGTTGAAAATTGGCCAGTTTATACTGAAAAGTTCATGACTTACATGTATTCTCAGTCATACTTGTACCATTGTGTGTGAAAAGTGTTTCTTGTCTGTTAAGATATCTATATCAGTGGTATATTTTGTTTTGATTAGGCTTTTCACTTCATGTTATGTTGCATATATATATATATATATCATATATAACTTTGCTTTTACTCGACAGGGCTTTATGAAATCTGAAGTAATTTTTTGTGTATGAGGTACACAAAGAAATACGTTTGAGAATTGAGTTTTCTGATAGAAGTTTGTTAAAAAAATTCAAATGCAGTTTAGATCAACATTATACACTGTGGCCGATTTCGTCTTTAAATATCTTGTGCTGTGTCATTCAAAATCTACCTTATCTACCATCTTGTGATAGTTTAATTAAAGATTTAAAAATGTACCACCTAATTAAGTATTTAAAGGTAGAAGATTAAATACCTGCAAACCAATCAAGACAAGAGGTACTACACAAATATTGTATTGATTGTCTTCTCAATAAATAGATTGGCAAATATCACAGTTTAAAAGTTTGGCTGATAACATATTGATTTGATTGTATCTTATTGTTGGGTTAAACCAATACACTGTATAATAATAGTGTAAGAAATCACCAGGTCATCGAGCTACCATACCATGCATTGTTTTCAAACCACATGTCTTTTGTGCCTATTATCTCTCAAATCTAGCTAATTTGGAAATAAATAGACATGAATGGTCGTGACTTTGTAAATAAACTGCTAGCAATACACTAACTGTAATTAAGTCAACAATACATGATCATTTTTATTATTTGGTTAATGCTTGATTGATCACCTAATCGGCCCTAGTTAATCGGAATTATGTTTTAAATGGTTTCATATTTATAGCTGTTAATCTGTTCTGTTTGTTAAGTTAGTATGAAATTAAGCTTACTTAATATGTATTAAGGTAATGTAATTGATATTGTACTTTATAAACTATATTATAAAGTGTAGAATGACCTTTGAAAAGGAGCATGTCATTTTCACCAGGCCAAGTAAATCTAATAATATAAAAATATGGTGATGTTGTATGATTGCCAATGAAACAATTATTATTTACCAGAGGTTAAATGAGGAATAAATATAATCAATTATAGGTCACCATATTGCTTTCAACAATGAGAAAAAAATATACTGTAAAGTCCACTATAAAAGACCACAACATGAAAATGTAAATCATTTCAAATGAAAAAAAAACCCCAGCCTAATTAATAATGATAAACTTTACTAAAAACAAATATGACAGACATGAACATTTAACTACCACTGAACCATAGGGTCTTGACCTCGGACAGTCACATTAAGAATGTATCAAAGGTTAAACTTGTTGTATAGTGTTTCTTAACTAGTTATAAATCATATTAAGATATCCATGATAACAATTCAGTTTTCATGGTAGTGTGGTATGTCATTGCCAATGAGACAAATCCAAGTCACAATGTGTAAAAAGTAAACAATTATAGGCCAAAGAACGGCTATCAACACAAAGCCTTGGCTCACACAGAACAGCAAGTTATAAAGGGCCCCAATATGACTAGTGTAAAACAATTAAAACAGGAAAACCAGCTGTCTAATTCATATGAAAAAGGAGAAAGACTAATATGAACTACACCAACAAAATACAACCATTCATGCGAGATATCAAGGCATCATTTGAAGCTCCAAGAGTCCAAGAGAAACCAAAAAAGCCATGACATAAAACAAAAGAAGATGTAAAGATAAACACAACAGTTTATAAGCACTACATCAATACCAAACAGTGAGCAATACAAATCCACCTGTTCCTGAGGCAATCTGTCTCATAGAAAAAAAAAGTTCCTGTTTGAGCAGCATGTCTGGTTTATAAATTACAAACCGCATTGTTTTAATTATAAGTTGGAAGCTTTAATGCTGTTTGTCATGATTTTCACCTACAGATCAAGGAAAGATATTCATGATATTGGTAATTTTGCTATCTATCCATTCTGGTACAGGAGTCCTTAAAAATTCCTGGTGTTTTTATTTTTATTTTAAAATAGTGATATATAAACGTTATCTTTCACAGAAATAACTTCATTATTTTTACAAAAATACTTATTTTAGGATGTTTCTATTTATCGTATAATTAGAACTCGAGGTGACAAGATTGCTAAAGATGTGATGAAAAATTCAATAATTTTTGCGTCAAACTCTGGTTATCTGCCATTACAAGTGTTAGAATTTCCTGTAGATACTGGCGGATCAATAGTAGAATACCTTCATTTTAATTGCATGGTCAAATACAGGTTGGGCTTCATGGCTATCAATGCTATAGTACAAAGCTGATCTTACATAAGTGTTTGTTAAAACTATGTTACAGGGTTTTAGTTGTGATTAGTAAAATTGTTACTCAAAATCTAGAGGCCACCTCTGGGATGTGCTTAAAAAGGTGACTTCTTCATATAGAAAACTTCAGTTTGCGGTTAAAAATTATAAATATTAAATAGCCAAGAGATTATGTATTTTAACTACTGTTACAATGGTCCTGGTAACCAGGTTTAAAGGCAAGGTTGATTCAACTTGGCTGTTGTGTTAGGAAGGCCTAGTTACCTATCAGACCCAATCATTAAACATTTGGTGTGAATGAGGGGCTTGAGTCTCTAGCTTAAAAGTGAAGGTCATTAACTAACTTTATACAGTTGCATCCTAGGTGCATGGCTTCTAATATAGTATCACATCTAGGTCAAATAAATTTTCAGATTACTAATAAAAACACTGAAAAGAGAATTAAGCCACATGTAAGCAAGTCTTGTTAAAGTAATGGCCTAACTCTGAAAGTTGTCTAGTTCATTTAATACAATTTTTTGTTGGTTTTATGATGAAGTCATCTTTTTCAACAAATGTTTGAAATTTAGTTGGATACTTGTTAATTTCAAGATGGTAACCTAGACTAATTATGAGCTCCAGAATATATATATATAACTGTGTATGTAATTCACTGTAGTTGTTCCTTTGTCCAATGTCAATTATCTGTACCTAATCTCTTTGGAGGTTCTTTGATTGATGCTTGACATAGTTGTCATGACAGTTAGTTGATCATACATTGCTGCTAATTTGAATTGACTTTTTTGTTCACATGATGATGGTAATTAGATTGGCTTATTTTGGGTAAATTGGAAGAGGGGACCTACTATGATATTTTTTTTTCTTTCTATTTTGGTCTAGTCTATTTTAATTCCATTTATCTAATTAGTCTGGTAGTTATAACCAGATGTTCTACGCTGTTTGGTCTTTGCTATAACCTTCAACCTCTATTATACTTGGCTTTAAGTACTAGTACTGTAAATTCAGAAATTATTGGGTACATTTATTATTGCGATTTTGTCATTTTAGACTTAAATGTGATTTTATTTTTTGTGCTATTTAGAAAAGTTCTGTTTAATTCATAAAAAACATTCAAAATGTGAGTTTAAATTATTGTGATTATAACCCTGTTGCATTTTTCATTTTTTGCAATAATATAAGAATTGCAATAAATTCTGAATTTACTGAGTAGACTTAAGTGGTCAACAGTTGTTTGGTCAGTTCATTGGTAATGACATTTACTTCAATCAGAACAACTAATCAAATGTGTTTACACAGCCTCCCAGCCTATTGTTTTAAATAGACTCTCTGTGGTTACTTACAATGTGATAATTACATTGTCAATATTGAAAAAATTCTCATCTCCAGTTTTGTACAGATGGATAGTCCGCCTACTTTAAGCAATTATGATCACAATCAATAGCATACTAAACTTTATTACTAAACTTTATTATTGTTATCACGGAAGTTTTGATAATTTCTTGTCCACAGTAATCAATTAACTACTATAAATAGTACTGTGTCACCTAAAACTCAACGTAGTAATGCACATTTGATGCAATTTGCTTTACGCCTTTACTTACTAGAGTAGGGGATGTTTGGTTCAGTAAGTTTTCAGCTTTTACTGGCCAAATATAATATCAAGAGATATTATTGCAAAGATATTTCAACGTTCTAAGGAAAAGATGTACAGAATTATTTTCTTGCATGTTATTATGCCATTATCCAATATCTGTGCTCAACATTTTCAAAACATAAAGGAACTAAATAATACATGTATACCAAATCTGGATGAGACCAAAGGGTTATAGTTAACTTTGGTGAATTGGTTTTTTGTACCAGCCATAAAGTTTACAATAAGAAGCCTTAGGTTCATATATCAAACTTGCAACTTTTCTTTCTCTATTTGATTAGAACGTTCAGACAATGGAAGCTCAACTTAAACTGAATTTTTCATCTGTACAATCAAATTAAAATTTAGTAGGGTCTCCTTTAAGAATCCATTGAAACAATTTTCACAAAAGATTTTTGTCAAGATCATATGTTCAAATGAACAGATTCCCTTTCAGATTTTGCTTTAGTATGAATGCTCATAATACATTTATTAAATTTGCCATTTAAATCATATAATTTCCAATTTTTAAAAAATCGCCCTAATCTATTAAAAATAAGTCTCAAGGGAATTTCTTGCATAAGACCATTATATATTTAGTTATATATATGGCTTTATTTCTATGCTTCTTTTGAAATGTCATTATGAGCGTTATTACAGAAAATTCAATTATTCTTTTACTGACTGACATATTAAAGGGATTTGTTCAAAAATATTATAATGATTATAAATATTATAATGATTATACACAAAGTATGAGAACTTAGAGGAGAACATTTCTGTTTCTCGTTGAAGAACATTGCTGGCATTTTTACATGTAGACATTTTATGATAGCAATGTGCACTAATCAATTAATTAAAATAAGTGTTTCTAAATATAATTTCTTGTGGTTTAAAGTTCGACATAAATTGGTAGTTCTTAATGTTCATGCATGTTGCGCTATAATAAGAACAAAATTCGTGTTTTTGATGTTTTAGAAGCAAAATTATGAAAATAAAAAATTATGCCAAATCGTTAAATATCATAAATTACACAACAGAAGATGATAGCTTCAAGGACATTATATAGGGGTAGGCTTGAATAAATGGCTGTCTTTCTGCTGTAATGACATTGAGAATAACCTGCAATTAAGATTTGACCATCACCTTGTCTTTAAATTGTTTTTCCTTTTTGTCATGGGTTTGTAAAGTTGGCTTTCAACTATTGAATATCCGTTTGGTATCTTCTCAGTAAAGGTACCACAATGTGACGACATTTCTGACATAAATGTTGGAGCAAACTGGTACAGGTACTATATTATTTACCTGTACCAGTTTGCTCCAACATTTGACTTTTGTCTTTGATATTTATAGCAGTCTTACTGAGAAGGATTTACATTTATAGACCCTGACACCAAAAGACTTGACTCAAAGCAGTCAAATTACTTTTGTTCCATTAAAGCCTGCATAAAGAAGGTTATTTCATGGGCTTCTAAATTGAAATAGGTTCAAGATGTAGAAATGGAATAATTAGTAAGTGCCATTTTAACCTTTGTCCATATCAGGTAGTGCCGATTGTAATGAGTAGGTTTAAATAAAGGGAAAATAAAGATGTATTACAATACTGACAATGACTTGCAGTTCCCAATGTTTATGGTAATGCATTCAAAAATTTTATACATGTATTGACATTCACTCACTAAGTCCCATTGTAAACTGATGTTGATGTCATTTATATTTTAATGTGATTTCAGTCTTTCAGAACTCAAAACATATAGGGAAAAAACAAAAGATGTCTGAAATGTTTTTTAAATTACATAATAAAAAGGGTTCATAAATGTTAAAAGGTGAAATTAAAAAAAAAAATAATAATAAAAGCAGGCTTCATTATTTATAGAGACTGTTCCAAAAAAAAAAAATTTAGAAGCAATGGTAAATATCTATAACATTAGATATTTTGTTTAAAATACCAGAAGCTACGTAGTTCGTCAAGTTCTCCTCTGCAATGAAGCACATTCTCTGTTATTACAGTAATATTTACCCAAACTCCTAAAACATTTGTTGTATATTTGTAAACCATTATAGAAATATAAAGATTTGTTTGAAGCATTAACTTGTATCTATATATACTATGTAAACAGTGATTGGAGTGTTTTCTGTTTGGATTGAAACAGCTGGTGTGTGTACATATATCAACAAACTTGGACTTCCTGTCTTGTTTACAAGGTAGCTGATATCAATGCCACAATGTGACAACATTTGTCAGATGTTTACAAATAGGTTATAGTACCAGACTTAGTACCTTTACTGATAGTCTTAATAATAGACTAAGTACCTTTAGACTGTGCTATTATAAACTCTTTGTATAGAGGTTAAGCGCTTATTTAACAAAAAAATAAGAGATTCTTCAGACCAAAGATCTAGACAGAGGCAGATTTAGGGGGGGGGCAGTTGGCCCCAGGCCCCCCCCCTTTTTGGGAAAAAATTTGGGTGCTTATATAGGGAATCACTGAAGCGTGACTGGAGCGGGCCGGGCCCCCTCTTAGGTCAGTCAGTGGGCCCCCACTTATGAAAATTTCTGGATCCGCCACTGCTAGAGAACGATTGATTAAATGTGTAGTCTTCAGCTTTAAACATTAATAGGCCAACTGCAGATGGTCTTGAGGTTTCATTGGGCCTATAATTATAATACCCCACCTAGTCCTGCAAGTGATTTGCTCTATTTTGTATTCACTTCTTTACTTCAACAAATATTTTCATCACACTTTTCTTAAAACTACTGAACAGAATGACTTCATTTTTGGACAGCAGCTTGACAGTGATGAGTTGTAATGTGTGACTTTGAGGATCTGTCAGGTACTTACTTCCTTTTGGCCGTTATTTTGGATATTTCTGTATGTTGAATCAAACTTGAAAAATTTTGTCACATATTTCTCTGATGCTATATAATGAATAGAATGATTCTTGTTTTGTCAGCTGAGGTCAAACAATAGTTAGGAATTGCAATTTTTTCACTTTTCTGTTCTGTTTGTTGTTTTCCTGAAGACTTTGTGTGTAAAATGCTGGATTTTGGAGGTTCAGACATTATATGAATTTGAAAAATAATTGGTCATACAAAAACTGGTTTAAATTAGTTTATCTAAAAGGATTAGATGAAAAAAAGATCAGATATGAGCTTGATTCTCTTGTTTCATAACAAATAGGACTGATGATATCTATTTAAGCTTCAAGTAGTGGCCACATCCTGTTTGCAGAATATTTTCAATTAAAGAAACTATTCTTAAAAAAATACAAGAAATGTGAAAAGAAAAAAATGTAATGTTAATTTTTAAAATTACAGTATTGGCCAGTTATAATTTAAGTTTTGTTTATCTTAGCTGGTAGAGGTTAATAATTAGGCTATCATTTCCTTACTTTATTTACTGTGTCAACAAAAATACCAGATAATCTTGTTAAAGATAGTAAGAAATAGTGTGGAAAATCTTATAATGAAATGATATCCATTGGCCAGGTGATTTTTACAAGTGTATAACATGAGATTTTTTTGTAAAAAAAATCTTAAACTACAAGGTCATTTTGTGTGTGTGAATCTTAACTTGTGCAACATTATTAAATAAACCTTATGTCAAAATACTAATATATTATCACAGTATGATGCTCATTTTACTTGATCATACATTGATGAAACAAATCCAAGGTGGATTGAATTCTTGAATTTGATAATGCAAAAGTTTGCCAGCATTTACTTGATCATTGATGAAAAAATCCATGTTACTTTCATGACCCATTTTGAATTCTACAAATTGATAATTCTTAAGTAGTTTACCAGCAGGAAAGATTTTTGGTCTTGAGGAAGATCTCTTCATTGATGAAATTATATGCCAAATGTTTGTCAGAACCTTTAGACATAGCAATGATTTAGTTACATTCCATCCCTGAGTCCTCTGTCATATCTGGTATAACCAGCTGGTTATGATACCCCCATACCTAGTCATGCTGAAATCACTTCTGATCATCATCTCTGACATTTATCTCTTCACATGACAGGGATCCTCTATCTACATGGGGAATCTTCTCTGTACCAAGGATCTGCAAGGTCGTTCAAGGTTAGATGCTATTTGATAGTTTTAATTGAACATGATGACTGTTTGTTCTTCTTGGACAGGTAAAGCTTAGCTTTGGATACATTGATATGGGAATTGATAATTAAGTGGGTGCCAATCAGTTATTGTTCAATGCTGCAGTGTACTACAATTGATATTTTTGAAATTAGAAATATGTTCCATTTCCATTTATACACCTACAGTCTGTGACAAACTGTTTGAGTTTGTCTGACAGAAAGAGAAATTTTACCTTTTCAGACAGTAAATTAATCAGTCTTCACGCTGAGTGGCAGCCCAGGCAGCCCAGGCTAGTAGAATTGCTCTCGGGCCTGTAAAAATCATATCTACAGGCCAACAGAATCTAACTAAAAATTTTAAAAAATTGAGCTCCGGGCCTGTAGATTTGAAAGTTCGCCATGAAGACTAGTACTGTTTTCTGCTATATTTTCAACTAAAAAATCTTAAAAATTCTGTTTGTACAAATGAAATTTTGTCTGACATTTTGTCGGTCAGACAGAGTTTGTGATACACTGACACTGTTCCTTATGTTTTAGGTGCAATTTTATATCTTTCTAAATATATCCATATGGTGCTGGTAAAAAATCTTTGAAAGTAATTTTAAGTTTATTATCTATGGTCATTGAATTTCTCTGAAAAGTAAATGATTGAAGAACTGTGCCAGTTACATAAAAAGTTATGATATATAAGACATTGTTTTAATAAAAGACAAACTGGCTGATGAATGTAATAGAAAGCTACATGGTTATGTACCACAATATGTAGTTCTGTATCTGATGTATCTGATGCAAAGGTTGCATTGTAATGTACAAGTCTTGGCATTACAACACTGAGAAATGGTTACTGTCACAAAAAATTAACCAGAGCAGGTCAGGCAGGATCATCATAAGGTCATGCTACATTTCTTACTATATATATTTGATAGGGGCATTTTACCTTAATTATCCGTCTCTATAAAAGAAAATACCTGAACAAAAAATATGGTATGATGTACACAGCCTCACAGATGTAACTCATTCAATTGACTATTCTCAAATTAATGTTATGATTACAGTTTTCTTTATAGAAGGTAATTTTAGTTACAGTTCTAATGATTACAGTTCATATTGTCTTAACCCTAATTTTGTAATTTCTTTTCTATTTTTAGATGCATCATCCCATACAGATGAAACCCGCAGACAGCGAGAAACGAAGCGGTGAGACAAATTGTGGTGGATATCAAGTCTCAAGAATAATTTCCTGTAACCAAACAAACCTATTAATCTCAAAACACAAATTTCACTTTAAAATGTCTTATCATTCATATATATTAGTCCAAATAAAAATATATGTGTGGTTCCAGTGACCCTACCTTCCCTACTTTTTCGTCTTGAAAGTAGCCTACCCTAAAGATTTTATTGTCATTTTTCATTAAGCACTGTTAAAGTCAGAAGGATGCTCCCATAGACTCAATGTAGAAAAAAAAAACCATAAAATAAAAAAAATCCCTACTTACCTACCTTAACTTTTTTTCAGATGTAACTGGAACCACACATACTATTTTATTTGGCCTTATCATCTCCATATTTGTCGGAAAAATCTATGAATATTAAATCCCTATTAAATTTGGTGGGTTCAAGGATTGATTGCCTGATTAGAATATATTAAATTTTCTTGTCTTTTCTCTCCCCCTTCTCAGCTACTTTTTGTTTTAAAATGGACTAAGTCAATCTGTAACGAGGAAGGGCTATAAACTGCATACAGATTTCTCGAAAAGTTCGTTCCCAAGATGCATCAGTATACAATGTTAATATGTACCCTTTATATAAACTCATTCAGAAATGTTAAATCTCTTTAGAAAGACTTGCCCATCACTTGACATGAAGGGAAAAGGGGGTTTATAAATTAATATGCTTTGATCCCTGAAAAAAGTGCCTAAAATAGAATTTTGAAAATAGTAAAGCTCGAAGCTCTTATTTTAACAGAATATTAGTTAATTTTACACAAAAACATTCAGATAAAATTAAAGTCTAAAATGCTATTTAATACACATCTTTAATTTTATTAACACAAATTTCACACTTAGAAATGAATTTATCTGAAAAATTGTGTTTGAAATGATTTTTTCTGTAAAAATGTGTCAGGAATTCTTTGATAGACAACAGGTAAATTGAAAATGAAGCTAATGGAAAATCTACTAGTTAGGTTAAGAAAATGTTTCAGTTTTTTATTTAAATTCTGTAAAATTCAATATGAATCAGGAAATAGAATCGCTTAAATGATGGTTTGGCATACTCTTTCAGGTTTATTTCCTAGAAATGTAATATTAACTGGAATGATACAATTCTGAAGAATATTTCGTCCTACTAAATGGTTAATAAAGCAAAGCACTTGAGTCTTTTACAATATAAAATGGCGAATAAAGAATTTTAAAGTTTTATGACATCTAATTTTCTGGTCTCTTTGTTAAATGTCTCATTGTATATTAATCATAAATGGAATCGGGATTTGCAAGGGGAAAATAAAGATTGTCAGTCAATTAGTTTTGAATCGGAAATTCACTTGACTCTTCATTTCATGTATAAAAAAACAATTATATTTGTAATTCTCCTTTAGACATTAAGTTGTTTATAACTATTATCGTCAAATTGGGAATTCGTCAGATGTACAAAGTTATTTACTTCAAATAGAAATCTAGCTAAACAATGGACTTCTGACATTTAGAAACCAAATTTGCCTGGAGAAGAATGCATAGTTTTGTAGATCTTTGTAATTTAGATCTATAAGCATGTGGAAATTTGATTCAAATTATTGATTATATGTACAAAATAGATTAATACAAAGAATCCACAAAGTTTTGGCTTTCTGATTTATAAAAGGGAAAATTACAGGAAAAGTGTAATTAAATCAGAGTTTGTTTAAAAATTGAGTTAGTTTGAATAATTGTTTTAATCTGTACTTGCCGAAGAAGTCAATAAAAAGCACAAGGTTACCATGTAAATTTTTCTATTACATTTTCTAAGTTTTTAAAATTTTTCAATTACATTTTCTAATTTTTCTTTCTTTCATATAAAATAAATGTTTTAGTGGTCAGACTTCACTTTAGAATAGTTAGTTTAATTGCTGGAAAAACAGAACTAAGTAATGATATTGTCTGCTCAGGGAAAAGAATGACTGTTTAACAAACAGAAAATAATGAAAAAAATAAGTGTGTCAACTTTAAGTCTAAGGATTCATATCACAAGTGCTGGCGTACTTTGATCAATTTTAAAGAGGAAAATTATGAAAAATTGAAATGTTTTATGAAGAAAAATAACTTTTTTCTTCAATTATGTATATTAAAAGTCTTGGTCTTGTATTGATTTTCTAAATGGGATATTGGAATATTTTTGAACTTTGAAACGAAGATTTTTGCACTCTCATTTATTCATGAGACAAAAAGAATATCAGTACTTCGTAAAGAATCAGAAATGGCTTTTTTTTCAGTTTAAAAGGTCGGAAGAATCATTTTCATTTTCATGTGTCTTAGAAAATCATGTAAAATCCATTAGCATTTTAAAGTGAAATTTGAGTATACCTTATAATGTCTTAAGATGTAAGACAGAAATAGATAATATGAATATCAAAAAGTTGATTATTTTATATAGAAGTCATGTAAATATCATATTATTAATTGCATAAAAATGTGACGTGACTTAGGCTCTTGAATAATTCATAAAAATATGAAATTTTTGACAAGTTGCAGTTAAACAAAGTAGATGTCGTTACAGGAAATATTCTTGTGAATGATTTCTGCTTGTTTGCAATACAGTTGATGTATTAATGGTGTTTTATGTTGTTTTTTGTTTTTCTTGAATATATTAATTGTCATAATTTTTTTTCAAGTGCTACAAGTACAAGTTATCAAGGTTTATGTAAGTTTTTCTCAAGGTTAAGGAACTTTTACAAATTGTGACTTGGATAAGAGAGTTGCCTCATTGGCATGCATACCACATCTTCTTATATAAATAGATTGGGAGTACAGTTTTTGAAAGATTTTTCAAACAATTTTGAGATGTTTGACTGATTAAATGAAAATCCCCCCAAAAAAAGGTTGACTCTTCCCGTTTGTAAGTGCACAATTCATGTTTTCCTAATGAAAAAAAAAATAAAAAAAATAAAAAACTACCAGTAATTGATTTTCAAATTAAAATATGAGAATTATTTGAAAATTTAAAATCAACTAAAAAAAACTGAACAGTAGAAATTAGATAAAATTGAGAATGGAAATGGGGAATGTGTCAAAGAGACAACAACCCGACCAAATAAAAAACAGCAGAGGGTCACCAACAGGTCTTCAATGTAGCGAGAAATGCCCGCACCCGGAGGTGTCCTTCAGCTGGCCCCTAAACAAATATATACTAGTCCAGTGATAATGAACGCCATACTAATTTCCAAATTGTACACAAGAAACTAAAATTAAAATAATACGTATATATTCCCTTCATTAATATTTATATAACTCCAAATCATGCTTTTAATTTGATAAAAACAAAAGAAATATGATCAGAATTTAATTTAGATTTCATTGCTATTTTAGGTTATTGTCAATATTGAAAGCATAATTGATCATCGAGGTCTAACTGAAATAAGCGTTACAACGTTGTGCACTTTAATATTAAAGGCATATCTAATAAAATATTCTCAAAATTACCATATTCTCCTTGTACCATAAAAATTCTGGATCCGCATTTGAAGAAATATCTGAAAACACGAAACAAGGGTAAAACCAAATTTTTTAGCATTGTTAACAACAAGAAATTAACAAAGTGGTTATTTAGTCACCAATGAAGTTCACACCACCATATATCATTTAATGTCAATGAAAAGGAGTTTCATAAAGCATCTATGAATTAGTTTTCTGATATGATTTTATGGCAATATATGTAAAAACTGTTTGCTGTTTTTAATTTGTATGCAAAATCTTTAAATTGTGCGAATTTGAGATTTGTTGTAACTTGATTCAAATTGCTGTCAAAATCAAATCCCACTGTGGTCTATGTGAGTCTAGAAATCAAATCCCACTGTGGTCTATGCGAGTCTAGAAATCAAATCCCACTGTGGTCTATGCGAGTCTAGAAATCAAATCCCACTGTGGTCTATGCGAGTCTAGAAATCAAATCCCACTGTGGTCTATGCGAGTCTAGAAATCAAATCCCACTGTGGTCTATGCGAGTCTAGAAATCAAATCCCACTGTGGTCTATGCGAGTCTAGAAATCAAATCCCACTGTGGTCTATGCGAGTCTAGAAATCAAATCCCACTGTGGTCTAAGTGAGTCTAGAAATCAAATCCCACTGTGGTCTATGCGAGTCTAGAAATCAAATCCCACTGTGGTCAATGCGAGTCTAGAAATTAAATCCCACTGTGGTCTATGCGAGTCTAGAAATCAAATCCCACTGTGGTCTATGCGAGTCTAGAAATCAAATCCCACTGTGGTCTATGCGAGTCTAGAAATCAAATCCCACTGTGGTCTATGCGAGTCTAGAAATCAAATCCCACTGTGGTCTATGCGAGTCTAGAAATCAAATCCCACTGTGGTCTATGCGAGTCTTGAAATCAAATCCCACTGTGGTCAATGTGAGTCTAGAAATCAAATCCCACTGTGGTCTAAGTGAGTCTAGAAATCAAATCCCACTGTGGTCTATGTGTGTCTAGAAATCAAATCCCACTGTGGTCTATGTGAGTCTAGAAATCAAACCAACATGAGTGTAGAATTTATAGAGAAGTCACATTTTACAGAGAAGTCTATTAAAGACAATAAAGTCCGTGCATTGTTTACATTAAGACAAAATTTCAAACAGGATACTGTTTCAAGCTGTGTTATCAGTTAATAATTTGAAAAAAAACCAATAACCGAATAAAAGTTTTGCTTGTTTGAAAGTTTATAAAAAGAGGTATATATCAAATCTTGAAAACTTGTACTTGTTTTTTTTGCATAATATATGCTGATACATTGACTAATGATCAAGTAGTCTCTAATATGTCATAGTGTACACATTTAAGAATTGATCATTTATAAAGTTCATTGTTGTTTACCATTTAAAAAGAAGAAAAAAGATTTATAAACAAAAATTGTTTTGTATGATGCACTTTACACAGAAATCAATTTATTCTTCATATTTCTTTTCATGCAACTATTTTGACGAAAATTTATGTTTTTACTGAAATTGGTCATTAATAAATGACAAACATTTTCCAAATCATACTATACCTATGCAATTGTTGAAAAAATTCTATATTCTGTATACCTTATGATTTCAAAATAATATTCATATTTTATTTTACTATCAAAAATGATAATAGATAAGGTTATCAAGGGAGGATACCCTGATTTTAAAATTGATTAAATTTGGCATCAAGAGATTTCAAAATGCAGTAAATCACATTTATCTCTAATTGAAATCACTTATCACAAGAGGAATTCAAATTTTTAGTATATTTATTCAGAATAAAGTTGTCTAGGGAATGAAAGTATCTATCCGCATTGTTACATTCAAATGAGGAAAGTAATTCAGTCTTTTACTGTTGTGTGAATTTCTGTTTATTTTATGCCTTTAAAACAGGAATCCTGCTAACTTTATCTAATTTCCAATGTTGTAAGATTTCTGTAAGGTTGTAATATCTATTTATAAATATAGTGAATGTTATTATTTCAGATGAGAGAAAATTATTTGTTGGTATGATCTCTAAGAAGTGTTCAGAAAATGACATTCGCATGATATTTTCACCGTTTGGTAGCATAGAAGATTGTACAGTTTTACGAGACCAGAATGGCCAAAGTAGAGGTAAACTAAAATTAGAAATACAGTGAAGCCTGTCTTAATTAAACCCAGACTAAACTGGCACCCTACCTGCCTTTTCTGAACTCTTAAAGATCATAAAAGATTATTCTGATATAACATGTGTGTACCAAACTTCTGTTGATTCTTAGAATTTTTTTTGTACCGGTACTTCCATTTGGATCATCCCAATCGTCTGGTGCTCTCACTGTAACCCCCAGTTTTTTTAACGGGATTGTTTTCTATATTGTGGTTTGTGAACTTGTTTTTCTTCTGTTTGTTTTTTTGTCATGGCATCATCAGTTATTTGTCGACTTACGAGTTAGTCTAATTCTTTGATATTTGCCGCTCCTCTTTTCCAAAGAAGTTATAGTTTAGTTGTGCTATAATTTGTATACATTTTAAATCTGTGCCTAAATTGAATCCTCTTGAAATTTTTCTTTGTATATATTTATTTACTAGTAATATTATGGGGTACAACTGTTATTTATCCAAGTTTAGACACATGCATAAATATAAACTCTTAATAGCCTCCTAATGTTATCATTTTCATAATTATGAATTTATAAAAGTAAATTCTTCAACGCTGATTTTGTAGAAAAAATCTTCCAGGTTCTCTCACTTTTACCAATGTTTGACTGGTTGACATTCTGTATGTCATATTCAATTTATAAATATTACAGACACATTAAAACCATAACCACCTGTTTAAAAACAGTAGCAATTATTCTCCTTATCTGCTAAAAACATCATCAATGTTATATAACATCCTAAATTGCACACAAAGGCATACTCTTGTTTATAATGTACAGGTTCGAAGATAACCTCTCTTTTTAAAGGATGGGTGAAATTTGTAAGATATTATGTACAGTAGCTGATTTGAATGAAGTTTTATGGAACATCTGGAGTGTATTATCTTTTAAGGGGAGATAATGCTGTGATAACCTTAAGTTTGTGTATAACCCTCGATTGACAGACTTATACAACATTTATTATCTCAACGAAAGCTAAAACATACAAATTATTTATTACTCGGATTTAATTCTAAAATAAGGAATTTATACAAATTATTTCTCCTTATGATAATAGATAGAATTAAAATGAAAGATGTTTAAAAAGCATCATTGTCAGTTGGATATTGTTGGAACAAATTCACCTCACTTTCAGAAATTTGTTTATTGAAACCAAACCTATATGGAAATTTAAACAAAATCTGCTTCTTACCATTTCTCTTTGCCTCAGGGAACCATTTTGAATTGTTAAACAGGAAATATTTTTGTGTCTGTACAAAGTTGGGCCATTGTTTATCGTTGGTTGTTTGTTTGTTCAGAGGTGTGTTGATTTGTATATATATCTATTGTACAGTCCAGCGTTTTTTTTGCCATTTCTGATATCCCTCTTTATGTATTATTGATATTAAGCAGATAAAAATAAGAAGATGTGGAACCATTTCCAATGAGGCAACTCTCCACAAGTGACCAAATGACTAAGAAATTAACAACTATAGGTCATCATATGGTCTTCAACAATGAGTATAACCCATGTCAGCTATAAAAGGCCCCTAAATACATTTTTGTTGATGAGTTATCCTTGAATATTTCCTTGTCCTCAATCTGCATATAATGTTTGACCTTGAACTTGAGGTAAATTACAATCAATTATTGAATCATTTTTCACTTGTATAAATGATGTATTTTGGCTTTTTGACATCTTTCATATCAAGGTGCCTCAGTTAAGCATCTGTTTCTGATTGTGTTAAGTTTTAAATATATATATATATATATATATAAAAAAAATTGAGTACAAATTGCAGGCAAATGTTGGGTTTCAAACTAATGTAATGACTTATGCCAAATTTTTTATAAAAAAAAAGATGGCTTAAAAGTCAGCACTGATCTTATAATTTTATTTTAAGTTTCATCTTTACCTCTATTTACTTTATGTGTTTCATCTTTTTGTCTAAACTAATTTTAAAAGTTGCACATTTGAGAACAAGGAATTAAATTCATCTCTTATTCTCTAAGAAGAGTAATTATCGCTGCATGGCAAAAGGATGCAATGCTGAGATTTATGTTTGTAGAGGGATGTTTTTAAAAACAGGTGTTTCTCTAAAATGAAGATGGAATGCTGAGATAACTTATTAGCACTATTAAATTGGGTCATCTCAGTATGTCATAAATGACGTGTTTCTTGCTAATAGATATAAGAAGATGTGGTATGAGTGCCAATGTGACAACTCTCAATCCAGGTCACAAATTGTATAAGTAAATCATTATAGGTCAAAGTAGGGTCTTCAAAACAGAGCCTTGGCTCACACAGAACAGCAAGCTATAAAGGGCCCCAAAAATGACTTGTGTAAAAACTATTCAACCAGGAAAACCAACAGTCTTATCTATATAAAAACTAGAAACGAGAAACACTTATGTCGAACCACATCAACAAATAACAATTACTGAACATCATATTCCTTAATAGTTTTGTTTGTAGGTTTAGTAAATGACTTTTTAAAAAGCTGCATTTTAGAAAGATTATAACAATCTGCAGTTAGAAGGCTATTGAAACTCTTTGACGCCAGTACATTTAAAAATACATTTATAGGGCCTTATCAAGCTCATCTTCCTAATCGTTGTCGAATTAATGGTTTTGTTTGAATACACATTTGTAACACATCAGCAGCACATGTTTAAGTACACATGAGTTGTTAGAAGTGTCATTAACAACAGTACAGACAGGTGTCACCAATCAAACATGTGTTTTAACATCAAAACTGATGGATTACATTTATCTTTATGGTTGTATTGAGTGTGACAATGTACATACATAAGATAAGATATATGGTGGTATTTTTCTTTTGTATTTTTTTAAGGACTTTGGACAAATTTCTTGAGTCAAAAAGGGCTTATAGTTGTAAACCTTTAAACAACCAGGGTGAACTGTTTCACGATAGTAGGTAAATATATGAACATGATACAGCCATTGACCTGGTAGTTAATGAAGATGTATCTGTCTCATTTATTTATGATAATGACTAAAGGAATAGTATTTATCATATTGTAATTGTCCTTTCTCTTCTCTTTTAACTGTCTAGTTATAAATATTTGAAATATTGGCACTTTTTTTTTTGGTTTGTTTTATGCCACTCATTATGGTACTTAGGTCTAGTGCAAAAATGTTTATTTGATGATGGAAGATCAAAAGAAAAACATGAGAATATTCTACACATTAATTTCTCCTTGCAAGCCTGGATGTGGTCAATTTGAATTGAAGGAAGGCCTGTTGATTTGAAGTAACATGTTTGTATGCCCTTCTTAGGGGTATTATATTTTGCTGTCTGTGCATTCGTCATACTTTCTGTCACGCTTCAGGTTAAAGTTTTTGGTCAAGATACTTTTTGATAAAAGTGAAGTCCACCAAACTTGAAACTTAGTACACATGTTCCCTATGATATGATCTTTCTAATTTTGGTGCCAAGTTAGAGTGTTGACCCCAATTTCACGGTCCACTGAACATAGAAAATAATAGTGTGTGTGAGGCATCTATGTACTAAAGACACATTCTTGTTTTTTGTCAATTTATACACCAACTAGACAAATGATAAAAGGTTTAGTTTTTATGTGCAGAAAGAAATTGTACATGCTTGGAAATATAGTATTCATTTTGCTGGGTTTTTTTGCTGTTATTTTATATCTAATTAACCAAATCGGTTTGGTTTTTTTTCCATTGAAGCTAACACTAAGACTGTCAAGCTAAAATAATGATGTAACTACTTAAAAAACTCTTGCTGCACTGACAGGTATAAGTTGCTATACATGAACAGTAAACTATATGTACTAATTACAGTCATTAGATGTCATCAGATTGTTATCTTTTTTGCAGGCTGTGCTTTTGTTACATATGTAAATAGACAGTCAGCTCAAAATGCAATAAAAAGTCTTCATCATTCCCAAACAATGGAGGTATGTAAATGAACGTTAGCATTCCGCACTAATTATATAATTCACTCATCATCATTACTATAGAATTCATTCGCTGACGTTTTTGTCCTATATTTTTTGTTGGGCTATATCACGTAATTGTGTCTTGTTCCAAATGTAATGAAGTACATGCATGTTTCAATGTTTCAATACGTTTTGTGGCACATAGTTATCCCTAATAGATGTCATTTAGATAATGTAGATGTGAGTGTCTGATATTAATAGTATTTGTAGTACACTTATTTTAAAAAGTAATTATAATCACATCTATTGCTCTTGAAGAAGGTTAACAGTTAATTCTATGCAATAGATTTCTATTATAAAGGAGTCTTTATGTATAAGCAGTGAATGTATATGAGTAATTACTAATTAAACATACACAAACATGCATATCTTTATAATGTGGAGTTTCAATATAAACAACAACAATATAAGTGCCATTCTTTTTATACATAGTTATTTCCTAGTGCATCATGAAAAGTTGTCTTTTGTCCATCCATTCTGTAATCGGTACATAAATATTGATGACTGTATGTTATAACGCAACATGAGAGTTAAGTGGAATCTTTAAAGGAAGTTAATTTCATCCTGTATATCTTGTTGAAGGCAGTTTAGTTAGAGCTGTTATCATTCAATTAAAAATATGTAAATATAAAAAAGAAGATGTAGTATGAATGCCAACGAGACAACTCTTTACAAGAGACCTAATGACACAGAAATTAACAACTATAGGTCACTGTACAGCCTTCAACATTGAGTAAAGCCCATACCGCATATTCAGCTTTATAAAGCCCTAAAAAGACTTTTATTAAGAACAATTCATACAAGAAAAATAACAGCCTAATTAAAGTACAAAAAAAGAAGAAAAGAAAAAATATGTAACACAGCATCAAAGAACCACTGAATTACAGGTTCCTGACTTGAAAGCCATTTCTCCAGCTTTCTTGTATGAAAATAGAAATAAAAATGCTGCAAGCCATGTTATAGAGTGAGTCTACATCTTGAAGAGAATGTCAACAACACATACTTAAATCTAATATACTGTTAAATCAGATATATTCTGTATTCAATAATTATTGAGAATCTTGAACAATGGGCATTAATGCGAGAAACTAATTGCAATTTCAGGACAGGCTATATACAAATAATCCTATCTGAACTGGAAATCAAAGTTTTTATTTGCAAAACCTATCTTATTTTAATTCTTCCAAATAATTAAAACATTGTAAACATTAGTTTGTTTACAGTAATGTTTTGACTTCTGTCTGAAATACATTTTCTAAGGAGATATTTATTGACATGTCATTGTAAATGCACAGATTTGCAAGAACAGAGATCTGATTTTGGAGAAATAAAATTGCATTGAATAAAAGAAAAAGTCGTGTATAGTAGTTACTTTATGTGATAAAAGAAATTAATTGATCAATTTTATAGGGCTGTAATGCACCAGTAGTTGTAAAGTTTGCAGACACACAGAAAGAAAAAGAACAGAAAAAGTTAAACAACATGACAGCTAATTTATGGAGTCTTTCAGTGGGAGGTTTAAATGCTCTTGGTCCACAATACTTGGCAGTAAGTTTTACTTTTTTTATTATTTTTTCTCAAAAGCAACTACTGTGGATTCATTATTATTTGTTGGATACCAATTTTCGTGGATTTCGTGGATACAAGTGAACCACGAAATTAAATGTTCAACGAATGACATTTTATATAGTCTTGTACACAGACTTCTCCATAACCAAGAAATTAAATATCCATGAACATGCAAGCCACGAAAAATTGGACCCACGAAAATAAACGAGTCCACAGTACTATGATTGAGATTGATGAACAAAGATGATTTTAAGTTGGTTTGCTTGTCATTTGTTAAGTGCCAGTTGAAATTTATAGATATAAAATGTAATTGGGTCAAAAATAGGTTAACCAGAAGGATACTCATGTGATCAGCAAGTCTTTATGCAGTTAAAAGTTTCAAATAATATATGCCTAGAAACATGTAAATATTTGTTTTCCAAGCCTTGGTCATGTTGGCTGTGCCAATTTGAAAGACGTCAATCATTTATAACACACTATGAAATCTAATACACTGTGGAACCAGTTTTAGACTGAAACCCTTTATGACACAAATTTTGTTTGTGATTAAACAAGGGGTTGGTTCATACAGGGTAATACATTGATTGTCCTGAAACAAGAGTTCCATTTAGACAGGTGTTACTATATTTAGGTTATCATTTATATTAAATTATATCTTAAGGATGTTCTGCCCCAGGAACAGATTACCTTTATAGCTGTATTTGACAAAACCTTGCAGAATTTTGGGTCCTCAATTCTCTTAAATTCATACCTACTCTGATATATTTTTGATTCAATCATCACTGGTGAGTATTTTTTAGACAAAACCTGTGTTGGTCATTTAAAATCATAAGCCGGGTATCTTTGATAAGGCCAAAATAAAGTAATATGTGTGTTTCCTATTACATCTTTGAAAAAAATAGGGAAGATAGGTAGAGAATTGTTTGTATTTTGAGTCTATGGGAGGGACATTCTTACTTAAACAGCACTTATAGAAAAATGACCAAGAAAACTTAAGGGTAGGCTATTATTGAGCTTTAAAAATAGGGAGGCTAGGGAAATAGGCAATTTTGTTTTATTTAGCCTAAGTTTTTTTTACAGACATTGTATTTCTTATTCTTACTGAAAAACATACTGTGTATAAAACAGATTTTGAAATATCTTTCAATTACATCATTATCCTGAACGCATATCATGTTTCTCTCTATTATGTAATGTGATAAAAGAATAATGTCCAAAGTTTCCAGTTCTGGATAAACAGGTTATAAATTTCATATTTGTCAAAATAAAAAAAGTTTGTCTGATGTCTTTATAAAATATTCATGGTAAATTTGAGCTTTTTGAAAAAAGAATCTAAATTGGAGATATATCTTTGAAACCTGATGTTTTGAGTTATCTTATTCTATTTCAATAAACTGTTCTTTAATCAATAAATGAAGAAAAAACAACTTACTGAAAATACATAAACTATGTTTTCCTATTGAAGATGAATTACGCTACTTATAAAAACTTGATACTAGCTCTAATCCTGATATATTATCAAAAACACAAAAATTTTGCTATTTATTTTATGTAAAGACGGCTGACAAATTGCTATAAATCTTCTACGTATTACATAATTTGTTAGGGAAACCAGTTTCCCCGCACACCTTAAAATCATTTCATTTGCAATAAAATCGTCTTTCACTCCTTTCCCTGTTTTTTTCTGCCAATTAATGCAAGATATATTCCATAGTTTAACAAGTTCAAATGTAAAACCACAACCACAGTGAATCATAAAAGATTCTTACGAGCTGTGAGTTGCTTTGAGTCGCTGCCACCAAATATGTTGATGAATAAATCGGAGATAAAATGTGAAGAATGATGTTTTTCTTAGTAATAATTAGCCATTTCTTTCAAACTGACAGAGTAAGAGTCCTTTGATGTTCAAAGGGAAAAAATGGAGTTTCGTGTTTAATGGGCACCAATTACTTAAATTGGGTAGGCTTTACAAGTGGATTATGCAATGAAAGCTAATAAAATGATGATATGTTTCTTGGTATGTTTTTGATTTCTGGAGCATTGAATGTACCTGACAAAAGTCTTTGAAGATATATTCAAAGGAAGCAAAGGGGTTGCCATACATATACTGTATCACTCTGAAATTAGGAAAATGATGGCACTTATGTAAATAAAATGACTTCTACAAAAAAGTGATATTTTTAGCAATCCAGGCAAAATTTGCAAGCATTACCTATCTGTCTCAATTTGGAGTTGTTGCTAACACATTTTAAGTAATGAGGTTTTGGAGATTTCAGATTTAAATGAATTCTAACTAAAATTGACTACCTATTTAAAATACTAAATTTTCAAACCCCTACTTCAAACCATAAGTTCAAATTCCTAAATAAAAGAAATATTTCTGCTGATTAAGAAACCTCAACTTAGTGTTTTCATTGTCCCTTGTATTATCAAGTAAATTGTTGAATTGGAAGTTCATTGGGTACTTATCTGGAGTCTTGTGTCCTAATTTGTTTATGGACAAGAAAGGGTTAAAGTTTTACTAACAGTCTATTATTTGAACTTGGAATTATTTTCAATTATGGAATTTGCTTGATTTCTTGTTATTGAAATTTTTAATAAATTCCATGTTTATTCTGTACTGAAATGTTCTGTGCTGCGCACAACACTTTCTATTACAAAGAAAATAGTATACTTCCAATAGAATGTACTGTGCTGTGCACAACACTATCTAACCAAAATATATTGTATGGAAAGTGTTATTAACCACTCAAAAGATCATAATACCTAATAAACATGGAATTTATTAAAAAAATTTAAACACAAGAAATTATGCAAATTCCATAATTAAAAATAATTCCAAGTTCAAATAATAGCCTGTTTACTGTAGCTTCACTGTAAAGAACTACTTTCCTGTCGATATGTGCTTTGAAATCATTCATAAACGAATTCAATGCATATCTGTATTAAATGTGGGATATTCTTTTAATTATTTTTAAACATCTGATTTCTCAGTACAGCTGTTAGTTTAATAGTTAAAGATGTTTATTTTATTGGATAAATACATGTAACTGAAATAAAGGTAATAAAATAGAGAATTATTGCTGTTTCTCTAATTTACATGTTGTAACCTGATAGTTTAGTCAGTTTAATAGTAAATAGAAGGAAGAAAAAGAGATAGGCAGAACTCATTAGGTTATCAAGAGTATTTTAATAGATTTTTTTTTCAAACCTCAAACAAATGCTCATGGCAATTTTGTGGAAGAATGTCTGATATTCCATTTGTCTATTAATTTGACAAACTATTCAGCTAATACTGGGCAGCTATTTAGGCTTAGGACAGACCAACTTATTCAATTTCAAGAGTACACAGGAATGGTTGATAACTAAAGAAAACAAAACCTGATAGCATTCAACATCCAAATAAGTAGGTGAAAATCTATGTTCTTGCTAGGGTGCAGATATAAGATTTGATGACCGAAGGGGTTAAGTTTTCTAACAAAAGACCAATTTGGCAAAACATACAGTGATTGGGTATAAATTAACAATGTCAAGGCCAAAAGTTAAAATAAATTCAATCAATTTTGTAATTAGTTGCAGATGCTTAAAAATAATTTATAAATAGTAAGAAAGTTATGGTGATGTTTTTATATTTTGTGATAATTAACTATTTGTTTACTCTTGGTAATAAATAAAGTATTACTTGCAATACTTGAGAATTATACAGCTGGTGTAAAATAGTAGGAACTCCTGGATCTAATGGTGATATATCATTCACCCTTGTGTACATCAGTAAACAACAAACAACCAATAACAAAAAATTACCTTAGACAGAAACTAAACTTTTTCAATTTCCAAGAATTATCGATTTTCTAGTATTAACAGCCAACAGATGCAAGATTCTAAATTTAAACTTTATCATTTCAAAGCATATCTATGACAAAGTTTGTTTTCACCACAGAAATCATAACAGAAATATAGAAAACTGGTTTGTTTTAAAACTTCAATAATAATATAATTATGTCATTGTTTAGAATAAAATGATGAATTACGTCCACAATGTAGCAAGATGATTAAACTTGCTTTGATGGGGCAGAATTTTGATCAAATAAACATGTAATTACAACTGATTTGATTGTTCTTTTCAGTTATTACAACAGGCAGCCGCAGCAGGGAACCTGGGAATGTTTAATTTAGGTAATATGGGTACGTAGACAATGCTAATTACCTTATTATCTTGTCTGTCTGTTTACAACCATGCCTTGTTGTGTTGACAAGGGTCAGTTAACTTCCGCCTAATGTTATGTAATATTTACACAACAGATACGGCAACAGGAAACACTGGTTACAAGTTAATAAGACAAATTTTAAGGAATTTTTATGATTATTTTAAGCAGAACTTGTATGTGAATAAATATAACTGGCACCTGTGAAAAGGAATTCCTTTAGAATCTTATTAACATTTTTCATCATGAAATGGTAGACCATATACACAGGAGAAATCTTTGATTTGCTGAAAAGACAGATGCACATATCGGAAACGTCTTAAATGCATGAACCTGTGCAATATTTTTTTGTGGTATTTTTAGAGATTTCCATGTCTAGACTCTTAAAAAAGTAGTTCAATACTTATAGGTTAAAGTTATATTAGCTACATGTTCTGTGATTCACAACTTTATCATGTGTCCTATCTTATGGCATCGTTAGTCGTTAAATTCTCATTTATATAGCTACTAGAATGTGTCTCTTGTAATGTCAAAAGAATAGCAGCTATTTGAAGCTCATGTTTACCTAATTTTAGCATGGCATACAACCAATTAATAACAGTGATTTAGACTTAACACTAGTTCTCTTTTTGAAACATCAAAGCATGATGATTTGTTTGTGGCTACAAATAATCACTAAATTCCAATTAACATTATTAAATGGCGTTTTTGTTTACAGCTAATTTCCTAATGCATGTTAAGCAAGACTTTGGTTAGTTTGCTTGCTTTGTTTGTATATATTGTACAATTGTAATTGGGATAACATTCAATCAAACTTAAATATAATATATACAGGTTAGAATATGCCTATATATATTGTTTGAAGATGAAGATGTTAATTACAAAGCTTGAATTAAATCCATACAAACAGAGCAAGCAAACCTACCAAAGCTTTACTTTACAAGCATTAGGAAATAAGCTCTAAATCTTTTTTTTTATAAGTACTGTAAGTTTCATTTTAAAACAATGGAAAACCATTATTTTGAACAAAATGTTAAAATGTAAACTATAACCGAAGGATCAACTGAATGAGATGATTTTTATATCAGAGAAGTCCAAAAATGCCACAAAACTAGCTTAAAAACGGCCAATTGCTGATCATTAGTACAAATGAATTAACTTGGACTTGTAATTTTATCACCTGTCTTTCATGAAGGTCAGCGTCATTATTACATTACCCTTGCATCTATGTGTTATTCTTGTGACTGATCTGCACCGAAAAACTGTCAGATCATTTAGGTTCAAAGATTTTTTATGGGGGAGCTGATATACTTCCAAATAAGTTTCTTCACATTTGTTCCATTTTCAAAATTTTATGTACAGGATTATGAATGAGTCGAGTTGTTAAATGACTACTGTAAAATTTCTCTACCTTATTTATTTACCTATCAAAGGTGACACAGGGTTAAAATAAATTAGAAAAATGACTACTGTAAAAATTCTCTACCGTATTTGTTTACCTTTCAAAAGTCACACAGGGTTAAAAGAAAATATTTTTGTTTTCTCCTATTTACAGCAGGTGGTAATAATGGTCTGCAGCATCTATTACTGGCTCTTGCTGCAGCCGCGGCAGGAAATAACCAAGGAGGTATAATCTCCCCTTTCACATGCTCTTTTGCTTTTGTGTTTTGCCAGACAATAGTCTGTTTTTGTAGTGAACACTTATTTTTCAATGTATTTTTGTTGGGTATTTGTGATATTATATATCTTTACATTTCGACTTCAATATTGTAGTACGTTTTGGTTCTTTTTCTCTCTACATTATAAACACCTTACTTTTTACTATTTTTTTCTCTTTGTGTTATTTTAATTCAATTATTGGTGTTATGTATCAGATAAAATTTAATCAGAAGGAAAGATGATTGTTGTCAAGTCATATGTGTATGAAATGATAATTAAAGGTCCAGGTATATTACAGAACCTGTTTAAAATAAATTTCAGATCTACACAAGGGCAGAATAACAATAAGTTGTTTAAGTTTAGCCACACATGAAGGTCTCGGTCATTTCAGCTTCTACAGGACCATTGTCTGTCCATCTGCTGTGACAAAAATTTTGTGCAATTAAATTTATAAGTTGTGCTAGCCACACAGTACTTCTAGCAATAATTGACGTCACTCAAAATAATATTTAATCATAACACTTTGTGTTGAAGTTTTTGTGAAATTTATACTTGTCCAAACAGTTATTATTGTGAAACATTTGCAGTTTGAATGACTGCTTTTAAAATTTTGAGTGTTTATTATTTATTTAACTAAATTTCTTTTAAGTGTGAACAATTCAATTTGTTCTATTAGATATATACATATTGTTATTAATAAGGACCTTTAAATTTTACTGTTGAAGTGAGCAAACACTTAGGTATTTAAACAAATATTGAAACATATCCAGGTAATAAAATTTACCATGGCCTAAGGGAAGTAACTCAATGGAAATCTTGAAAATTTTGGTGATATTTTTTTGAACAATTTGAACAGGGTGTAAATTATAAGGTTCATAATTTTTCCATCCACCTTTAGGAAAACATGGTGGTTAAAATAGGCTAACGAATTCTAGAATATTAGTGCTACTATTTCTTGATATCTACATTTAGTCTATATTTTGCAAGAAGAGTCTAAAATTTTGTTCTATAAAAATAGGAAGTAAATTGAGGGATATTTGAAGGCTCTTTTTCAGGCACCCAAACCATTCAGACCATATTGTTAATGCATTCAATTGATCTTGAATTAACCACACAATACAATTTATGTGTTGTGCCTTCAAAGTCCCAATGATGTCTTTTTTCGAGAAAAAAAAGGTCTTAATGAAATATGCGTAAGGATCTCCAAATTTACAGCATGCAAGATGGAAACAGTTTTGATAATTTTGACTGAATTATACATGTATTAATTCAGACATTTTCTAGTTTTTCTTGAAAACTTCAATATAAATCTCTTAAACTATAGTGGTTTGGCACCCTGTCATTTATGAATAGATTTCAATCTTAGCTAATTGCAGAACTTGTAAAATTATTTGGGATTAAATAAATACATAGTTGATGTTTACCTATGTTCATGGAATCCACAGAAATTGATACCACATAAATAAGAATGTATCAACTATAGGTATAACATGACTATTTAGGCATTGTGAAGTAATTGTTAAATTGGAATGATAGTTGGATTTTGCATAAGCGAGTTATGAAAATAATCTTTTTTCTTAACTTGAAACAGCATGTTGAGTTATAGAAATTAATTTAATTAATATTAAGTCAGTATTGCTGTTTTCCATACCTAGTTTTTTGCCATTTGAGTTTTTTGAAAAATATTTATTCTCTTTCATATAATTGATATATATTTGACTAGAACTATAGAGCAAATTTTGATAGAGTTTACATTTTTTGGTTAATACAGGACTATTAGCTGCCCTTGCAGGGCTCCAGTTTAATGGTGGAAATTTATCCACCCCAAATTCACCCAGCGGATCAAATTGCTCCAATAACAACAGCAGTACAGGTACACCAGCATCTGTGTCGATTTTCAGCCGACTCTTTTAACATGAATTGCTCTTCAATGTACAATGCAGGGAAATTTGGATTTTGTTTTGATCTAATGTAATTTCTTTTTTTTATTTATCACATTCCTGCATTATCTAAAGAAAAGGTCTTGGATTTCATAGCATTAGAAATTCCCATCAACACAAATATTGAACTGACCCGATAAAGTTATTAGGGGTCCATTAACACAGTGATGATATCAAAAGAAGTTTAAATGACGTGGAAATAATTTTGCATCCAGGGGACTGGAAACTCCTGAACACAAAAATGGAACTTTGGTTGGTGTTTAGGGCTCTTCATGCCAGCATTACAGTCTACTGACTTGTCACGAAAAAAGAATGAAAAAGGTTTTAATGTTAAAGTCAATCGATTGGAAACATGGTAAACCGACCCTCACCAATATGCATGTTTGGCTGTGTCCAGCTTGTTTGTGAAATAGCAGCATACAATTCATTCATTATTTCAATATTATGGTAGATTCTATACCTTTTATTCTAAATTCTCTTTAAAAGTAGGTCAAATTTTATGTAGCAAAGCTTTACCGAGATACCATATTTACTTCTCCTGTAAAATTTAAACCTTGACATAATCAGATTTTGTAAAGATGCACCTATAGTTGAAGACTTGTTGTTGATCTTTAGATGTCTTACGGTTATTTGCACTGTTGGACTGCTGACTGATTGTAAAATATTCAATTTATTTTATTTATTTAATCTGTACTAAAACAATTCATGCTTTGAGATGAAGAGAATTTTTTTTACTTGCTTGCATTAAGCATTTTAAAATGGATTGTAGAAGCAAAAGGTCAACATCTAATGACTACCGAGACTATAATTAGAGAGAGAGAAAACGTAACTACACCACCTTAAACTATAAGATAGAGAGAAAATTTTACTTCACCTGTCACTTAACAAAATTGAAGGAAACTTGCTGTGATGGTCATTAGATCACTTGGTTTATCTTTAAGTTGCTATCCCTCTGAACTAATTGCTGATTAGATAAAGCCTATTGGAGAGACTACAGCTGATATTAAAACTGCTAGTATAACGAATAATTGATTTGAAATAAGCATACTACTTTGTATGCACAATATTTAGTTTCATATTGCCAAAACCTAAGAAATTTTGTACTATAATACAGTTGAAGAGCAGTTAATGTTATTTTTGACTTTCCTGTTTATGTGGCAAGCCTGGCTATTTATTTTCCTCTTGAAGTTTTTATTATTGCAGCATGTTTATCATATTGTATTCATTTTTATATCTTTGTCTCATTCATTTGCAAACAAGGGTTATCATAACCAGAAAAAAATTCTCTTTTCTAACAATTTTTGTAATGGCTTTGCTTTCTTGAAGGTTTTTATACTGTATTATATATAAATTTAGTTATTTCTCACCAAATTAACTACTGTATGTATATATATCATACTCTTGAATGTCATTAAAAGCCATAATCCATCTTTTTTCCCTGCACTAATAGATGCTATCTCTCAAATTTTCAAAGATATCATACTTATACTTATCTTCCAGAGAAGCCATTTGATTCGGTAAATATACCTTGCATTATTTTAGAAGCATTTCTGAGAAAGCCCATATCTAAAATGTCATGGAAATTATGACGGATCATGGTTACTCTAAATATATTTTCTACAGAATATATTGATTTTAACTTCAAAAGTATTTATTAAAAATGTTTGCAGATGAATTTTATTTCACAAAATGTTTATATTTACTATAGGCCAAGAACACTTTCATCATAGTAAAGAGCCCTGTTTAATAGTCAGTATAAGATTACAGGGGGTGATTCAGTTCCAAGAAATATTAAGGCTGGTTACATTTTACTTTTGATGCTTATGATATTGGAAAAAGAACAAAAATGCCTGGATACATGTACTACTTTTTACACAATTAAAGGAACTAAATTTACCCTGTTTTCTTGGAAATTGGACAGATATTTCTCATGGTTTTAGAAAGTTGAAACCATGCCATTTGATGTAATTATATAAGTAAATGAAACAATGTACAGATAAATCTTCTATTCATGATTGACCTGTTTTTAAAATGTTTGAAAACAGGCATTCCCTGAATTACATTGTGTATCAGCAAAAATATTTTTCCTAGTCAAAATTTGTCGTTTAATTATATTAAAACTTATAAACAGGGCTCTTAGCAGTATTTTCAGCAGTTTTTTGAATGTATGAATGTAGCATGAATTTTTTATTTGCATCATGTTTTTGGCTTTGTTTTATTCTTGACGTTTTATTTTGAATGCATATAACAGAAGCAAATGGTCACATTTGTTTTAGAGCTACAGAGATTTGCTTTTGTTGTTGTTTATTATTTTTTGTTTACACCAGTTATAATTTGCATGTCCAGTTCAGCCTATTTTTATATTGTCAGATTATCACAGCTTCTTTTCACTAATATGCGTATATTACACTTCGTTTTGTACTGTTTATGTTAAATAATTGGTGTCTTCATATTTATACCCAATGTTTTCTTTACTTTTGAATTTCTTGTTATCTTCTTTTTTTCTTGGTTTCCTTCTTTTTCGTAGTGGAACTGCCTTAATTTTGTAAATTTTGGGAAACTTTGGATTTTTTCTAATTAGGCTCGAACAATATTTTATGACCAGTCAATAATAGCATGTGAATATACTTTTTTGGAAACAAAGGACTAAAAAATTGGAATTGTTTTCAAATTTTATGATTCTTGGATTTTTTTATAATTTTTGTAACTAATTTTTGTGATTTTTTAATGGACATTTTTTTCTCTTCAATTTTTTGCGTAGACCTATTAAAAAGAATAAAAGAATAAGAATGATTGAACAATTTGTTGATTTATTTTACAGGAGATGTTGCCAGTCTACAGAACTTACAGGGTCTGATGGCTCTAGCCAATGCTAACAATCCAGGTACATATTTATAAGATGGGGTCCTCGGTAGCTGAGTGGTTTTACGTATTTTATCTACTGCATCAATGAAATTTATAATGGAAATTGGGAATATGTCAAAGAAACAACAACCCAACCAAAGAGCATACAACAGCCGAAGGCCACCAATGTGTCTTCCACACATTGAGAAAATCTTACACCTGAAGGTGGTCCTCAGCTGGCCCCTAAATAGTATTGTGTACTAATTCAGTGGAAACCTATGTCACTCTAAACACAATAAACTCTAAAACATATAATAAACTCATACTAAAAAAAAACATATAAGAGTAACAATGGCCAGAGGCTCCTGACTAGAGACAGACGCGACTAGCCTCTCGATACTTGAGTTTGTAAACTTAAACCTTACATAACCTTACATACCGGTACAAGTAGTAGGTGAAAAGGTTCGATTTCAATCTTAATTTTCTATAATTACTCATTTTCCTGCTGATAGTCGGTGGTTCTCTATGGTCACTCCTTCCACTAATAACAGCTGGCCTCCATGATGTAGGCAATAGTGTTGAAATTGGTGTCTAACACAACAATCAATCAATGTATTATAAGACATACCTTCAAATGGTATCAATGATATGACACTAAAAAAAAAATTCCTGAGGGAAAAGAATTTTTAATAAATTTAATTATCCCTACTTATTTTAAAATACATTAACACATTAATCTTTATTATATAGATACAAGCATTATTTTTCTTGTGTACCTATGGCTTTTCTGCAATTTCTACTATAGAATATGAAGCATTAGGAATTGTAAGCATCAATTAGGCATTGCTAAATAACAGTGCATCAAAACTAGATTTGAATATTACCATATGGTATACAAATACAAGCAGTTACACAAACTAGGTATGAAGTTTAGCATTATCGGAATATAACTTATTTTCAATGTTTTGTGGCTTAAAATGTTTAACATAATTTACAAAGGTCATAGTTGAATTTCTGAATTATTCCATAGAATAATCAAATCTTTAAAGGCTTGAATTTCTGAATTATTCCATAGAATAATCAAATCTTTAAAGGCTTTATAACTAAGACAAGTTGTATTAATTTTTAATTTTGTACAATTTCAGGTGCTTTGAATGCATTAGGTATACAGAGCCTGTCAGGATTGAGTGGTAATGGTATGTCTAATAGCACAGGTGAGTTTATGCTTTTTATGTTAATACAACAGATGTGTCCACTTATCTGATTTTCTGTCCTTTTCAAGTGTCATGCATTTATTAAGTTGTTGTAGAATAGGGCAGCCTTCAATTTTCGTTCACCTGGCCCAAAATGATATACTACTTCTTTAATGTTGGTTCTTCCTGAATATGCATGAAATACTTGCCACTTAATGTTGAGCTACTAACAACCAGCCAGATTATTGATGCAGAGTGGCATAAGTTGAAAAAGCAATATGAATCGGGTAGGCCGCAGGCAGCACAGGATTTTTATAGCCTTTAGTTTATAAGGTCTTCTCCAAATTTGTAAGGTGGCCTTAGAGGCAAAGTGGTCTAAGTAGTTCTACTACTGTAATCTCTAGCCAGTCAACACTGAGGCTGTGAGTTTGAACCCCGCCTGTGAGGGTGCACTCAACTCCAATGTTAATTGTCAGTTTTCCTATCAAAGGTCAGTGATTTTCTCTGGCCTTCCCGCTTCTTCCACCAATAAAAAATGGCCGCCACTTAATAAATAGCCCAAAAGGGGTGCTTAAAAGTGGCATTTAAACACTTAAAATCAAATCAAATTTGTAAGGTTTCCACTCATTTATAACAAATTAATATGGTAACAGATTGTTTAAACAATGATAAAAAATGGGGGCCATTATTTGGACGTGGACTTACTTTTAAGTGGCAGTGTGGGTATATGACTTTGCTCTCCAAAGGTTCTTTAATTTCTTTGCTATCAACATTAATCAGTTGGGTCAGGCAGCATACTAAGATTTAACAAGACTTAGTCTTGCCAACAACAAAGTCATTAAGTAGAAAAGCTGGTGTGCTGTTAATGATAATTAAGTCCTCTGAAAGAGAGGCACAAATAAGAATTCATACTTTCAAAATAACCTACAGGCGAGATAAATCTCTGTCAACAGTTTGATAAACTGGTCACTTCAAAAAGGTCTTATAAGGATATGTTTGTCTTAGAAGGTAGTGCAAAAGGGAAAAACTAAAATTGATCATCTTAATAATTGGGAGTTGGATAATCTTTTTATAATCAGTGTAATATATTTCATTTTAAATTGAACTCGCATGTTTGTCATGAATGACCTAAAAAGATACGTTTATTTATCACTAACACAAGATTTACTTTTAAAGATGAACAAATAAATATATGAGCATATTAACTAACTCATGACTCGATACATTGATTATCTAAAACAAAATTATCAGCATCATTTAGCTTTAACAGGGAGATCATTGATCATCTAAGATAATCCTTACAATGGAAGCCACAAATTGTATAATATGTCAAATTTAACAAAAACGGTATTGATTGAAAAGTATTGTTGTTTAATGTTAGGTATTAACAATAGAGGAAACAACTTAGGTGAGATAGCTAAATATAGTAGCTCCGTAGTCTATATTGTAATATGTTGTCATGGTAACATAAAAAGAGATATTGCTGAAAGAAAGGATTTCCAAGTGCAAAGTTATAAAATACGATCTAATATTTTATAGAATAAACTGGTATTTCATGTAAAACATAAAACTTGTTATTGCTGGATCAAGTAGTATAAAAAAATGACAAAACTATGTTCCAAATTTTGAAAATGTTTGTTTGTTTGGCATTGTGCATTGTTTTGGTGTAGTTCAGTGTAGTTATTTTAATCCAGGTATTTGATTTTGCATCAACTTTAAGGATTTTTACCAAACATTTTCTACTGAAAAGGAATAGAGCATGCTTTTGTAATGGAATTATTTTTTGACCCACAAGTGGGGAAAGGACACCAGATTATAATGAACACTATTTCTAATAAGTGTGTCATGATAAACATTAGCTACATTTTTTCAAGCTTTTTACTTTAGAAGAATTATAATCGATTTATAAATAAAAATATTTTGGTGAAATTTCTATGGCTGCAAATGATATATGGAACAATTAAAAGAAATGGTTAATTTTACATACAAGATTGTTGGATTTAGAAATAATGCCAATTATAATATTCCTGAATGTGTGAAGTCTGAAAGATGAGATCAATTACAAAAAAAATTAAGAAAAAATGTAAAGAAGGTCAGAATTCACTTATGTAATGAAAGGTTGGGTTCTATGGACTTCTGCTCCCTTCTATAGATAGATCTTTAGGCCATTAAATTATTCTTAAATTGTACTTGAGAGAACAAATACAGTTAATTTGATTATGATAAACATTCACTTTCCTATCTAGCTTTTGGACACAGACCAAATGGAAATATAGGTGAGACTTGGCTTGAGGTTTAATTAAATAATAAAAAAACCAGCACTTAACATTGGTATTTTACACTCCTGTTTTGACAATTTCACTTGTTCATACACTGGATATTGCTTTTAACTGGTACCTAATGGATCGCCCATTGGAACAGTGCAATAACTTGACTGGTTTCCAGTTAACTGCACCACAGGTTAAATTGAAACTGGATCCTTGTTGCATTATTTTGTTGTTGGAGTGAATGATACAAAAAGATGCCAGTTAGCTGCAATATTTTATTACATTGTTCTTCTTGAAACGTTGTTATTTGTAAAATTTGAAAACTGAAATCACAAGTAGTTTAATTACTTTCGTATGTAATTTAAAAATAGAAAAATGTATTACAATTTGCAGTGACACATTTGGGTAGAGATATTATTGCTTGATTTTATTTATTTTTTGGCTGTTGTCTGCTCTTTGGTCCGGTTGATATCTCTTTGACATATTCCCCATTTCAATTCTCAACTTTATTAAAACATTTATTAGTATCTATGCAAAATGGAATAGGTGTTTGTCCTCACAAAATTACAAGCACATTCTATTTTTTATATATATGTTTTTTTGTTACAAAGATTTAAATTTTTGAAGAGGTACAATAATTATTATGACTTAAAATTGAATCAAATTTTCTTAACTCCTTTAAATTATGGGCATTATTTCATGATTTTTATACGACCGCAAAATTTGAAAATTTTTCGTCATATATTGCTATCACGTTGGCGTCTGCGTCGTCGTCGTCGTCCGGCGTCCGAATACTTTTAGTTTTCGCACTCTAACTTTAGTAAAAGTGAATGGAAATCTATGAAATTTTAACACAAGGTTTATGACCACAAAAGGAAGGTTGGTATTGATTTTGGGAGTTTTGGTCCTAACATTTTAGGAATTAGGGGCCAAAAAGGGCCCAAATAAGCATTTTCTTGGTTTTCGCACTATAACTTTAGTTTAAGTTAATAGAAATCTATGAAATTTTGACACAAGGTTTATGACCACAAAAGAACGGTTGGGATTGATTTTGGGAGTTTAGGTTTCAACAGTTTAGGAATTAGGGGCCAAAAAAGGGCCCAAATAAGCATTATTCTTGGTTTTCGCACAATAACTTTAGTTTAAGTAAATAGAAATCAATGAAATTTAAACACAATGTTAATGACTACAAAAGGAAGGTTGGTATTGATTTTGGGAGTTAAGGTCCCAACAGTTTAGGAATTGGGGGCCAAAAAGGGACCCAAATAAGCATTTTTCTTGGTTTTCGCACCATAACGTTAGTATAAGTAAATAGAAATCTATGAAATTTAAACACAAGGTTTATGACCATAAAAGGAAGGTTGGTATTGATTTTGGGAGTTTTGGTCCCAACAGAATAAGGGGCCCAAAGGGTCCAAAATTAAACTTTGTTTGATTTCATCACAATTGAATAATTGGGGTTCTTTGATATGCCGAATCTAACTGTCATGACTGTGTATGTAGATTCTTAACTTTTGGTCCCGTTTTCAAATTGGTCTACATTAAGGTCCAAAGGGTCCAAAATTAAACTTAGTTTGATTTTGACAAAAAATGAATCAGTTAGGTTCTTTGATATGCTGAATCTAAAAATGTACTTAGATTCTTGATTATTGGCCCAGTTTTCAAGTTGGTCCAAATCGGGGTCCAAAATTAAACTTTGTTTGATTTCATCAAAAATTGAATAAATGGGGTTCTTTGATATACCAAATCTAACTGTGTATGTAGATTCTTCTTTTTTGGTCCTGTTTTCAAATTGGTCTACACTAAAGTCCAAAGGGTCCAAAATTAAACTTAGTTTACTTAAACAAAAATTGAAATCTTGGGGTTCTTTGATATGCTGAATCCAAAAATGTACTTAGATTTTTTATTATGGGCCCAGTTTTCAAGTTGGTCCAAATCAGGATCTAAAATTATTATATTAAGTATTGTGCAATAGCAAGTCTTTTCAATTGCACAGTATTGCGCAATGGCAAGAAATATCTAATTGCACAATATTGTGAAATAGCAAATTTTTTTTAATTAGAGTTATCTTTCTTTGTCCAGAATAGTAAGCAAGAAATATCTAATTGCAAAATATTGTGCAATAGCAAGATTTTTTTTAATTGGAGTTATCTTTCTTTGTCCAGAATCAACTTAAATCTTTGTTATATACAATATACAATGTATATTCACTTTTTACTACCAACTGATAAATTATAATAAATAACATTCAGTGATAACAAGCAGTTTTTTTTACATCTTAATATTTTATGATGTATTTAAATGAGTAGTTATTGTTGCAAACTCCATTAGAAATTTTAATTGAGATTAGTTTTGGAATAAGGGAAAGGGGGATGTGATTAAAAAAATTGGGTTCAATTTTTCTCATTTGAAATTTCATAAATAAAAAAGAAAATTTCTTCAAACATTTTTATGCCCCACCTACGATAGTAGAGGGGCATTATGCTGTCTGTCCGTCCGTCTGTCCGTTCGTTCGTCCGTCTGTCCGTTCGTTCGTCCGTCTGTTCGTCCGTCCGTCTGTCCCGCTTCAGGTTAAAGTTTTTGGTCAAGGTAGTTTTTTATGAAGTTTAAGTCCAATCGACTTCAAACTTAGTACACATGTCCCCTATGATATGATCTTTCTAATTTTAATGCCAAATTAGAGTTTTTACCCCAATTTCACGGTCCACTGAACATGGAAAATGATAGTGCGAGTGGGGCATTCGTGTACTGAGGACACATTCTTGTTTTGAGAGGATTAATATTCAACAGCATAGTGAATTGCTCTAAGAGAAAACAAAAATTTTAAGTTCATTAGAACACATTCATTCTGTGTCAGAAACCTATGCTGTGTCAACTATTTAATCACAATCCAAATTTAGAGCTGAATCCAGCTTGAATGTTGTGTCCATACTTGCCCCAACCGTTCAGGGTTCAACCTCTGCGGTCGTATAAAGCTATGCCCTGCGGAGCATCTGGTTATAATAATTTTGCTGTACCGAAATTTCAGGAATTAGATTAAAAACTTCATGTTTGATACTGTATTATTTAGTTTGAAATGCCATAGATTGATTGGAAAAGAAATGTTGGGATTGAACTCAGTGAAAATGTGAACATCAATATGTAAATTTCATTAAAAATTATTATTATTTTCTAATTATTTTTTTTTGCAGGATCATTGACAGGTACTACTACAACATCATCATTGCCTGGCCTTGCCGCTAATTTACAGAGTCTGGGCAACAACAACATTAGTGCTACACATTTACAGAATGCTGTTAATGGCCTTGGTTCCACAAACCATTCAGGGATGGATACCATTAGCCAGGCTTACACAGGGATACAACAATATGCAGGTTTGTGTGGTTTACTCAGCCCAGGTAAAGGTTCGTTCATTTTACCGCCAATTTCTCAGGTGTGACGGCTATAGGTGTTGCTTATCATATAGTAACTATGCTACCATTCTGCACATGAGTCTAACCAATTATTTTTTTGTCAGCTATTGCTGTTTGAAGTAAGGTTCATGATTAAATCTATTCTACTTTTTAATAAAATATTGGAACAAAAGATTTTACAATTCTGATATAAGAATAATTGGTTACTCATAAATATTTTGTTTTGTCACTTTCAAGGTGAGAGATGTTATTGTTTGCTAGGAAGATATACAGTTTGCACTAACATTGAATTTAGATAAGGGGTCATATTGATATACAACACTTACACTGAATTTAAAATAAAGGTCATATATATTGAGATACAACACTTACACTGAATTTAAAAGAAAGGTCATATATATTGAGATATAACACTAACACGGAATTAAAATTAGAGGTCACAGATGTGAAACTCAAGGTTGAAAGAAATAATTCTGTTTTCTCAAGAAAATCATGAGCTGCATCTGCAAGTGCACATAAACATGTACATGCACAAGACTTTGATTGAATTTGGAACTTTCAAATACGAAATTAAAGATGAATTTTGGTCTGTTTGTAGGATTTTTATAACAACTTTATTTTCAAACTGATACTATTTTTGAGATTTTTTCAACATGATTTTGGTTTAAAGATGTATTAATATTATTTTTTTTACAGTCAATTTGTATCACACCCAGCTAATATTAAACACACATCTTTCTGAACATCCTTAGAAGAGATGATGTTTTAAGGCATTGTAAACCAGGTTTAATCCACTATATTCTTCAAAAGGAAATGCCTGTACAAATTGAGGAATGTGGCAGTTTGTTTTGTTTGATGTGTTTTAGCTTTAGATTTTGCCTCTGACAAAGGTCTTTCCGTTTTAAACTTTCTTTGTCCTTGGAAATGATAAAGATAAGTTATAGTGTATAGCTTTTAACACCAGTCATTATTAAACTTAAACAGAAGATATTTATATATTTGTATTTATCATTATAAACAGTTATGTATGCTTTATATTCTTAATCATAATAATGAGCAGTATAAATATCATGTGATCATAACAGTTAAAATCTATATATTGTCTGTGTACAGTGTTTCTCAGATAAATGTCTAAACAAGACTTGCATCCAAAATCTTTAGAATTGAAAAAAAAGGTACAGATTAAATAGAAGAGACTAAAACATGTGTAAAATTTAAAAAGAAACATTCTCCTAAATTCTGTTTTATGTTTAGGTACTGAATAAAACTGTTTTCTGCTCTATGTTTGGGATGTTGTCTCTTTGACACATTCCCCATTTCCTTTCTCTATTTTATGAAGTTATATCAAAGTGTGATCAGATGTATTAACAGACTTATTTTCTCTTTTTACAGCAGCTTTCCCAAATTCATTCAATACAACAACAGCACAGATCCAACAGAATTCTGCAGCTGGTAAACAATCAGAGGGTAAGGGCTGTTCCATTAAAACATACATTGGGGTTATGGGCTGTTCCATTGAAACATATGTATGGGACCTATGTAGGCAACTTTCATTGGCCCCATTGGTTGGCTACGAAATATGTTACATCATTTAAGTTAATGCTGTTTTTCAAGGCTTCTATGGGTGGTTACTCTTAATTTCAAAGAACCTTATATGGGTACCATGTATGTTTTAATGGAAGAGCCCTAAGTGAAATACTGTAAAAGCAAACATTTGCTGTTGGCTTGCATTTTTATTTCTCAGACTTATGATATAAATACTTCATACAAAACTGGTGTATCTGTCTGATATTTGGTCAGGATTGTCAGGTCTCTCACCACCTGTTTTCCAATCACTACAAAATCTATTTCACACATAAATCCAAATGTTTTTAAGCCTACAGAAATTATAATTTCTAGAGTAGGTGCTTATTAGTAGTTGCTTTCTTTTACTTCAGTTGGTCTCTGGAAGAGAGTTGGCAATCATGCTATATTACTTATTTTTATAAAGCCTGTAATTTTGAGATTTGTTTGGATAGCAATCCACAGTAGTAGCTATACATATTTAATGATAAAATGACACCCCCAAAAGTTCTATTGGAACAGGATATTTTACTATAGACAGATGATGAATCTATCAATCATGGGCCCATGAAGGGCATTGCTGCATTTACAGAATTATAATTGCTTTTAAAAAACAATAAACAAGTCATGAAAACATTAATTTTAAGTTGACTAATTGACAAAAAAAACCAACATAGAAAAATCTTGTATTATATGGTACTAAATGTTTAGATGGTAGAATTTTAAGTAAAAATTGTGTTTAAACTGGTATTTAAGTTTGTGTTATATTTGCAGGACCTGAAGGAGCCAACTTATTCATCTATCATTTACCACAAGAATTTACAGACAGTGATTTAATACAAACATTTTCTCCTTTTGGGAGTGTAATCTCTGCTAAAGTGTTTATTGATAAACAGACAAATCTCAGCAAATGTTTTGGTAAAGATTTATTTATAAACCATATTTCATGGAGTATTTTATGACATTGGATAAAAAAATGAAAACAATGCTTTATTCTTTTGTCCTAGCACTTTTTCTGGATTAAACTTCATAAGAAGCTTCAAATCAAAGCATTTGAAGTGTTATATAACCCTTATAGGACATAGAAGTAAAAGTCAAATCCATCTGATGTCAACTTTGCCTGAGGGAGTTTCTGTATTTATTACTGTAACTGACAAATATGACCAAATTCTGCAATGCGAGATTTGTCGTGTCGAGTAGCCATTTTATAGTGAACATGATGTGTACAGAATGATGAGATGAGTGGAATGTCTTATTTTTATGCCCCACCTACAATAGTAGAGGGGCATTATGTTTTCTGGTCTTTGCCTCCTTTCGTCTGTCTGTCTGTCCTTCTGTCCTGCTTCAGGTTAAAGTTTTTGGTCAAGGAAGTTTTTAGTGAAATAGAAGTCCAATCAACTTGAAACTTAGTACACATGTGCCCTATGGTATGATCTTTCTAATTTTAATGCCAAATTAGAGTTTTTACCCCAATTTCATGGTTCACTGAACAAAGAAAATGATAGTTCAAATTTCAGGTGAAAGTTTTTGGTCAAGGTAGTTTTTGATGAAGTTGAAGTCCAATCAACTTGAAACTTAGTATACATGTTCCCAATGATATGATCTTTCTATTTAAAATGCCAAATTAGAGTTTTTACCCTGATTTCACAGTCCACTAAAAATAGAAAGTGATAGTGCGAGTGGGGCATCCGTGTACTATGGACACATTCTTGTTGATTACTGAGCTGTATAGCTGGTATTGAGGCACTTGTCCAGGTTTCATAATTTGTATAACATCTACATGTTTTCTGAATTAATATGATTAACAAAATATCTGATAAAAATTGATTTGTAATAATTTACATGAAGATGTAAAAACTTTTGACCTGAAATAAGAACCTTTATTTTTTTAGGATTTGTTAGTTATGATAACCCAGTCTCAGCTCAGGCTGCCATACAAGCCATGAATGGTTTCCAGATTGGAATGAAAAGGCTGAAGGTTCAGTTAAAACGCCCAAAAAATGATGGCAAGCCTTACTGATATAGGCAACAATGTAAGTGTTCAAACATACACACAAGACTGCATCTCAGGTTGGCATGATCAATTTCATATAATCTGCTTTTGAAGACGAAAATATGGTTTTGAAAGAAAGGCATGGACCTATTACAAGGTTAAGCCAATTTAATCTTTGGGTAATACTCTTTCAAGGGCAATAGTGTTGAAAACAAGGTGAAAAGAGAGACAAAATATACCAAAGGGAACATTGAAGGGAACATTTCACTTAAGTGAATAGCTAGTTTACAGTTCTAATAATGCATTAAGGCATGAATGATTGAGAATAAAAGTTTATCACCAAAAAGAAAGATTTTTTTTTCAAAATTACAGCATATTGGAATAAATTTTGCACACAGTGAAGTAATGTTTTGGCCTTTTATATCAAAATTCTAAATCCAATAATAAAAAATCAAATTGGCTTAGCCTTAGCAGGTAAGTTGCTGGAAGTAGCATTTCTGAATGACAAAAGTATATAACCTTTAAATTTGACTGTATTATGCTTTTACAAGAAGAACCAGAAGATTGTATTCCAGCTCAAACAAGGAATAGACAGAATGCTATATGTTGTTGATTTGACTTTACTTTCATTCTTGTTTCTTGGACTTTTATGTTAAAATAGTCAAGAAATTAAAAGAAAAGATGTTAGAAAAATTATATTATAAGAAGGAAATCACAGATGCAACATTAAGCAACAACATTCAATTGATATAATCAATTATAATTTAAAGAATTGAACTGCAGGATATATTCCTTGATTTTTCACCATGTTTTGAAAAACAGCTGATCCATTATAATGTTATAGCACCCAGAAAAGGCACTTTAAAAAGGGTTTACCATTGGTAGAGGCAATTTATAATTTTTCTTGCATTTTCAATGTTACAAAATAATCCTGAAATAAGTTGAGATTTCTGTTATTAATGGATCTGCCTTAAAAAGTTCCTTGCATAGGTGTGTATTTTTTTCAACGATTTTCATTTTAATTTCTTAGGAGATTTATTATGCGAAATATTTTGTCCTGTAGATTTTTTTCGTTATCAGAAATTTTTATATCTGGTTTCACAGTATTTTTATTTTGAGGGAATATTTCACTTTATCCTGAAAGCCACTGATTTGCAATTGATGAAATTAATTAAGAATGAAAATCGTTGAATAAGTTATTACAGACGTACATAAAGAATGCATTGAATATGAGTTTGATAAACTATTGTATTATTTAGTACACAAAATAAGCTATTCACAATAGTTATCCTGATGTTATGTGAAAATTTATAAATCGTGTGCATTAATGCAATGAAGATGCATGAAATATTCGTGTATTCATGTGTACATGTTGTGGTGTGAATTATATGTTTATGTGTCAGCTAGGAATGATTTCTGCTTTACGTTTCTCAAGCATTCTGTTTAATGTCAGCACTCAGCATCTGCACTGTGACTTTGCTTTTAAGCTCACCTGGACCAAGGTCCAGGAAAAGCTGTTTCCATCATTTAGCATAGATTCTCTCTTGTAAACTTCTTACATCTTTATTTCTTTTACTGACGAGATCAATTTACACTAAACTGGGAATGAATAACAAAGTTAAGGACCTTGATGAAAAGACATTATTACAATATGGTAAGGGTGATAGACCAGTTAGAGACAAAATAAATGATATTACTGGGTGGGGCCTAGGAATTTGAAAATCACCCAGTACAAATGTAGCAAATAAAATTTGGTAACAAAATAGTAGTCTGTCAGAATAGTAATGATACATTTCAATTTATATCTATATTTCTCACATAAAAGGCAAAACTGCAAAAACTGTCTTATTCCAAGATCTGATCACTAAATATGTGTATTAGTCAACCTGAAACAAATGAATTAATAGAGATTTTTGGGTGATGTCAATTAGACAGAAACCCAAGAAAGAATCTAATAAATTCCTATCAAAAAGACATAGATGTCAAAAGTAAAATCTGCAACAAGTGATAATTACTCGGACAGACTACTATTAAATGTGATAGAACCAACTAAGACTGAAAGGGCAAAAATGAGGTCTATCCTACTTTCTCTTTATAGTAGATAGATAATAAGATGTAACACAAAGTTGTAGTTCTAGTTGTGACAAATGCAATTATGTTGTACAATTTTTTAAGGGAATTCAGTTGTCACACCATTTTGTTTCTATCAATTGCATTGTGAACTAGTATTCTGTGAGAATTGTTCCTACTGAAATTGAGAAGAATTTTAAAAGTGTATTTATTCATGCCACAACTAGAAACTTTTGACAAGACCCAAGCCAAATAAAGAGAACTTTTATTGCTGTTGTTCATTCTGGTACTAGAACCTTTAACTTGTGGCTAAGGCTCACACCCCATAGCAAGATAAAAATTTAAAAAAAGCTCATATTATCAATTTTAGTAGACTGACTGTTAATTAAAAACATTTTATGTTTTTTAACTTTATAACTATGATGCAATCATGAAACTTTTGAAACAGGAAAAAAAATCAAAAAACTAGAACTACACCTTGTGTGATAGAAATATTTATATATACATGTGGGAATGCTTGGAAACTGTATTTTGAGTAAGCCTAGTCAATTAAGTGCTGTAGGTTGCACAATAACACAAAAAAGGGAGACTTTTTATTCCACTAAAAAAAAAAAATAATGTGTGCATCTTAAAAAATTTCAAATATATTTTTTTTACAATTGACGCACAGTAGAATATAAAAATTTGAAATACAGTTTTGAGTATTGTTAAAGATTTTTTCATAAATCACAATTGATTGTGCTACAATAAGTTAATATGTCTGCTTCTCTCTGTAGATGACACAGTGGTGTTTCCTTTGTCAGTGACGTGATGTCTTCATTTGTCCTTCACATCCTGTCTGAAAGTGTTTGCGTCATACAGAAATAACTTAAAATCAAGACAATTAGATTTTGTATTTGTTTTGTATAAAGGGTTCCTTCAAATACCACTTAAAGTTTTCTTGTATCAAGTTTTAAAAGTTTGTGTACTGTTTAAGTATTGTTTTAACGTTTACATAATTTTATTTTTTTGTTAGTGATAAGCTTTACTGTCGTTTAATAAATTTAAATTCATGAAATTTTAAGTGGTATATGAAAGTTGTTACAGCATTTATGAAATTATATGAGTGTACAAAAATTTTCAACCATATGGCTAAAATACTTATGTGTAATCAAGAAAATAAATGTATGTGTTATTTTATATACCAAAGATTATGTTATAATCAAACGATTGTTTTTATTATTTTTTTTAATTGATATATTAAGTTATATCATGTGACCATTAGGTCATAAATTTATCGGTGCCATTTAATTTTTCACAATTTTAAGCAATTTGATACCAAAGCTATATTTTTTTATGTTACATACTTAGTTTGTGTTAGAAGCAAGTCAATTCTTTTAGAAGTCTGATTCTATTTAAACAAAAATGAAGCAAGAGGGCAGATTAAGATAGTGTTTTACTTTTAATGTTTCTCTGCAAGTATGAAAAGGTAAAACGTCTGTATTTGTTTCTTGTGATTTTTATTAAGCATTTTTAAAATTAGAAAAACTTTTTACAGTTGTGATACTTGTGTAAATATTTGTTTTTATTCTTCATTTCAAATAGTGCAGCTAACTTCAGTTTTTAGAAATGTCTTTGTGAAATCGTGCGTAGTCCTTCATAAAAAAGTGAGAAAGGCAGTGATTATCATTTCACAACTTTTCAAGTTTTTTCAATCAGAATGTTTATTTACATGCATTTTTTTTTTTAGAATTGACTGAAAATGGGAATTGAATTTTCAATTAATTTTAAATTAACCTTTTGTTTAAATTCTGGAAGGATCGTGAATGTCAAAGTTTATAAGATACAAGAACTGAAATTATGTGTATATTTTGTCAGGATTGTTCATAATGGTTATAGCCATATTATTTATTTTTCATCCGATTCACTTGTATTTATATCATTCTGTATCAGTTCAGAGGTTGTGGTCCATGTTTATAAAAGCCATATGGTTGTTAATTTTAGATCCTTCATTGAATAATCAAAAAGTTCTATTGAACTTTAATATTTTTTATCAGAGTCATTGGAACTCTTTTCATATCAATCAGGTTCTTTTTCAGAACCCATGTCATAATTTATCAAGTTCATAATGCGTCAATGTTTTGTGACACTTGATCAAAATTGCTAACATGTTTGTCAGTTATATATATATCTTGTAAGTATATATATATGTGTGTGTAAATAAATATGGTATCTGTTTGCAGTGTGAAACATTTATCATTTAAAAAATGGAGTTGTAATGTTAAATTTTGTTGATATTGTGTGAGTTAAAATCAAAAGATGTTGTTTATTATATATAATCTTGTTTTTTTTGTGACTAATTACATGCACATGATAAAAAAATGGTTGTTTTGACACTTAATTTTTTGTTTTAGGAAATATTTAGTCTCTTTATATATATCGTGAGTGTTGTGTTTGAAATTTCAAACTAAAAATACAATTATGGAATCTTGTAACATATGGATAGTAGCTGTAATGATCTTTGATTCATGAATTTAATTTCAAATGCATAGGAGCATCCTCTACCAGGGGAAACAGAGGCTAATTAAAGACCAGACTAATAGATTTTAAAATCATTTAATGTTAAATAATTTTAGAATGCAATCAAAATACAATTATGCAAATTTTATGTTAATATTTATATAACAAAGTTCAAAATGGTGACAATCTTGTTTTGAATACAATTTTTGTTAAAGTGCCTTAGTGTGTTTTTCAATGTGATATATATTTACTGGGTTAAGTTGAATGAGAAAAATGTGATATATTTTTACTTTCTATTTGGATATGTTCTTTAAACATTCCAGAATCTTGTTTTAAAGAAATGTTTAAAGTAAGATTATTAGAATAATTCAGCATGAAACAGATTTAATTTTATGTGATAGCTCTGGGGTTTTCTTTCTGAAAAGCTTGATACATAATAACCCTCACAATTATAGTTCTGTGCTCTTTTCTATTTCAAGTGTAACGTTGTTTTTTATCATAAAAGTAAAGCCTACATCATTTTAAAATGTTCATGAATCAAAGAGCATGATAGCTGCTGGAATTTCTCAGGAATACATGTGGGATGTATTGTTGACCGTGTCGTTTGTAGTCTGTCCCAGACAGAGCTAGTTTTACCAGGGAGGAACCAATCAAAACAAAGTCTTATTTTTGTTCAAGGTCAGTAGTTAGGATGCTAAAAGTGTGTCATTTCAAGTCTATTTTTAGCTTTAATTGAAAAGAAGAAACATTTAGTAACTTTTTTTTTTTTTAGCTTTAATTAAATGCACAGGCATATTTGTTCTTTTACATAATCAGTTTTATTTGTAACAGGGACCACTTTGCAATAAATGTTATCCTGAGTGCCAAACATTTACATAGTAGAATAGAATGGCAAATCATATCAAAAGTATTTTTTTCTTTTTTTTCCCCCTAATGAAAAATATCAATTTTACTCTAAACAAGTACCTCTTATTTTAGTTTAACATAAATTCGCATCCCTTGTAAATGAATTCAAGAAATCACTCCTAGTGTTTAAATCAATTTAGGCCCCAACGTAACAAAATTTTATGGGATAGAATAGGAAATCACTAAAATGTAGCATTCCCAAACTAACACAAAATCTTTCTTCTCTCCTTTGTTATATCATAAATGTTTTTATAAATTGTTCTATTAGTGATATCTGCCTTCTGGTTTTTAATCTTAAAACATTTGTATATTATCATATGCCATTTAAGAATTATCTGTTAGTCAGTTTGTTTGTGTTCCCTGGACTTGAAGTGGCACATTTGACCATATATATTAGTAATATTTTAAGTTTATCAAGAGTCTCAAGTTTTGTTTTGGTGTTTTTTTTTAACTTGGTTAGTTTTTGGTTGATTTTGTTGTATATTAATGTTTTTTGTTTGCTCAGTTAATCAGTAAGATTGTATATGTATAATGCAAATTCAGTCCCTTACAAGTTTAAATTAGGTTGCCAGGTCCAACATTTTTCTCAATTTTATATATTTCAAAAGTTACATATTTAAGTCAAGCCATCAGGTACGGGAATCGGTTTCACGAATCAACTTTAGACTTAAGATTTATTGCAAGTATACTTAGTTGTTCATGACTTACAATCAATCTTAACTGTAAGTTTTTTTTTGTGAAACAGACTTCTGGTCTTTAAGACTTTCTGTCAATTTTAATATAATTCTTGATAAATTGAAACTAGCATGATGTTGATCAATCAATTTGTATGATTGACATTTGTGGTGTAATACAGTTGCAAATTAAAAAAAAAAAAAAATTGAAATCTGTATACTTAAGGAAGGACAACTCAATATTCTAGCCAACTTCAATGATACACAAGATGAAGAAATGAGGAAAATGATGGATCTGGTAGTTAGATGTGATTTGGTAAATATTTTTTGAATGCACAACTTTATTATGTGATAAGCTGTTTTGTTTAGGGTTGTTTAAAGAAATAGATAAAATTAATGTTTTTATCAAAACTACATATCAAATGAGTCTTGTTAAATGTGTATATATAGATACTATTGTGCTTTTACTTTCTAATAAAAGAAAAACAAGACCAGCATCAAAAAGTGCTTTATTGTGCTGAAATTGAATTTTAGTTCTATTTGATCCATAATCTTTTGCTGCTAGCTACCACCAATTATGTTTTTAAACGGATAATCAACAAATTCAGTATTTTAAAGTCAATCATTCATAATATAGTTAGAGGATATTTTATTTTTTGCTGACAGCTTTTACAGTATTTTTTTTAAGTTGTAAATTTGAATTGAATCGTTTTTATTTCATCACCTAACAAAATAATAAAACAGTTACCCTGGAACCAATATGGATTCTACATTTTATTAATTAATTGATTAATTAATTAATTAATTAATGGTTAATTCTCTATATATTATTTGGATCTAGTCTTAATTAACCATTTTAACTCTGATAAAAAATGATTGATTTTAATTGCCTATTTAATTTACTTTCTACTAAGAAAATGAAGTTTATACAGTCATTTAAACAGGGTAATAATATAGTTAATTAGCCAATCATATGTTTATAATGTTACTAAAATAATTTTAAATGGTTGAAAGGAAACCCAGTTATTTTATTTTTCATCATAACTCAAAAGTACTGTTTCATGGCATTTTTTGATGATCTCAGATATAGAAGATGAAAAGAAATTTAAATATGGCAGTACATTGTCTTTGATCTTTTTAAATATAACATCATTTTATTTTATGATCAGTTACAGTGCATGTGACTGTTATTATATATTTTTTGATGAAGTGTCTTCATTTTATTAAAGGGTAAACTTTTAGCATAATTTCAAAGACCATAGAGTGCATTGTTGTTCAGTGTTAACTGTTGTTAAATGTGAAAAATGCTTAACACGAATATGCCTTGTTCCTTATGTCGTGTAACAACAATTGTTTTAAACTGTTGAAAAGTTTGATGTACAATCATCTAATAGTCCATAGCATGTTTAAGTAAGAATAGGAAGGACTTCAAGTGGATGATAGTGACAAGTGATGAAAATGGATTGTGTTTAGAAATTTAAGAATACCACTTGACTACCTTTTTGAGAACAAAATTAAGTGCTCTTTCCTGCGTCACGAGGACATTCATTTCAGTACAATTAAGGCATTTGGTCGCCCATGACTATAGATGGTTGTACATAAGACTTGTAGATATTTAAGAGGTGCACAAATTTATAAGCAATATATGTTACTTTTTGTAACTTGGGTAACAATTTTTCCGGTGTTTCAGTAAGATACCAATTGACATCTAAGAATTTTATAGGTATACAGTATTTACAAACTTTCATCTACATTATGACAACATATCCATTTTTATGCAATATGTTATATGGTGTATGTTAAAAGTAAACAAAACAGTATTTCTTATACTTGGTATTCACTTGTTCTGTAAGAAATTAAATTATATAAAATCAAAAAATAAATACAAACAATCAATTATAGTATTCCTAAATTTTGGAGTTTTAATGGCGATAGGTAATGAAGCATGAAATCAAATATATGTGAATGTTTTAGTTCATTTAATAGTAAAGCAGGGTGCTGTAGTTGAATCATAAATACAAAAACAATCTTTATAATCAAAAAAGTTTTAAAAAAGTTTGATAGTCTAAAAAGTCGTGATGCCATGATTGAATCTTGTTTGATTCAGGAAAGTATAATTGTATGTTAAATTACCATTCAAATTCCATGATAATTATTTGTTTAATGAAATAATGCAATTTTTAAAAACTGACAACTTATCAGGGACACTTAAGCATTTATATTCTAGTTAAAAAAATCACAAAATAACATAACAATGTGTTGTTTGAGCATTTTAAAAGTTATCTCAATGTTATCAACTATTTTTTCATCAATTTATACTTAAGGCAGCATATATTCTTTTCATAGCCGAAAAATTAGGCTACTTTAAATATTATATCTATGATATTGTTAGAAATATTTTGAACTTTTATCTTTTTCAAATCAAGGTGTATTACAAACAACAAATGGTTAACTGCTTTCAAGAATTTTGTACCAATCTATTGAAAAATTTTGAGAGATAAATGTCATATTTTAGCACCAGTAAAGTTCTTAAAGTGAATGACAATCGGTCCATGGGTATAAGGTTACCAGAAAGACATTACTGGCTATATTTTTTGAATGGCCATTCTTTTCAACTTTTAGCAATAATTGAAATTGAAATCTCAATATATTAACATGGGAGGTGTGATTGTCAACACAAATTCAAACTGATTGTATGTCACTCTGATAAGCCTTTTTTTTTTAAATAAGGCATTCAAATAGTTCTTGAATAGACTGTTATTTGACACTATTTGATTCTGTTTTTATGGGGTGGGACAAGCATTATATGTTGAGGTTGTTTTACAAACCACTATTTGGTATAGTTCAGCATTTTGTTGTGGTTTGGCATTGTACAGAATCAGTATGCCAATAAACAGTTGAAAATTTAAGTTTTGTTGTTATTTACATGTTTATAAAAAAAATAATAAAATGAGCAAAAGGAGAGGCAAACATATACCAAACAGATATTCAAACTCAAAAGTCGAATACAAACTGAAAACAAACCTCATCGACACTCATACCACATCTTCTAAATCTTATACTATGACAATGGCATGGCAAAATAAGAACAACAAGGCACAAGGCACATCATAGAGAACTAAAGACTAAGCAACACAATCACTACCAAAAGTATTGTCAAGAAGTATTTATAAACAATCATACACATTGAAATGGACCTCAATCTGTCAAATGTGATGGGGCTTTTAGAAGAATATAAATTTCCATGTCAACAATAGCAGGTATACACTATGACAACTTGGGGACGACATAAAAAACAATTCAAATAGTTTGGGGGGGGGGGGGGGGGGGGTTGTCAAAATTGGTACAAGTTTCTTTAATTGACGTCAATTTTATATTTATCTAATTGGTCTATCAATTTTCCCCAAATAAAGTTGAGAAGCAGTGTTCCAGCTAGGATTTCAAAAGGGCAGGGTGCCAATCCTGAAAAAGGGCATTTAACGCGTGATATGATAATATGAAAAGGGCATGTTGTGATAAAAGATATTAATCAAACATTGTGTTTATTTGTTGAATCACAGGTTATACAAAAACAACATCATTAGCCCATATAGAACTCTATCTTTCTACTTTTTAGGCCGAAAAACTTGTCAAGCAGCTTGTCACACAAGTGTTTAGATCATTGCTTGGCACAGTTGAGCTTTATATGCAGTATGTTTTAAAAGGTGACCTGTTTCATTCTGTTTCTATGGTCTGGCACATTTTACCAGTTTAACCTTTTTACCCCTGCTGTGCTTAATAGCAATACAGCACAAAACAGCTGTCCTCAGTAAATACACAATGTTAGGATATATAGCAAAAGTGAAAAGTTGTATCAAAAATAAAGAATACAGAAAAAGATGACCAAGGCACCCTACCAACACTGCTACTAAGACCCTCTTTAACTTTTCCCATAACTCAAAATACCTAAACATATATATTCTTAAGCAAGAAGTATGTAGACATATTTTAGAATATGTAAATGGGTTACTCAATGCTAGGAAAAAAATCAGATTGAGTTATCTTTCTTTATTCGGGTGTGCTCCTTCTTTGGAGGATTATAAACAGTACATATGTCTGAATTTCCTGTTTATTTCACGGAAAACAAGTAAAACAATGTCTTCAACGAGTTTATTACAGTTTTTAACTTTCTGTCATTACCTTTCCTCCATGAAACTACGGTAAAAATTGCAAATTGTGCCCAAGTTGTTGTATGCACATTTCTTCAAAGATAATTGCCGACTGACCGATTCTTTTTGAATGAATTAATGTTGATGATCATTAATGACCTATCCGATATTAAACGGATTACCTACAACAACAGATTATGACACCAGTTGTAACCGTTGATTAGCTTGGGGTCGTAAACAAAATCATAAAATTTTCCCCAGGTAAATTTAGTAATTAGCGTATCTTATCAATATGAACAAATTAATATAAAATCGATCTTCAAAAAGGCAGGGCGCCCTGGAAACTGTAAAAAGGGCACAGGGCGGCACTCTGGAAAGGGCGGGCGCCGCGCCCTCTGAAAACGGCCTAGCTGGAACACTGAGAAGGGTAGTGGATAAGATCAGTAAAAAAAAATAATTATGAATTAAGTTTTTTATCCTACATTGAACTTATGATTTCGTCTTTTAAAAGCTGTCTGAGTAGCTTATGGAGTGTTCAATGAGAGGTGGGTTTGATACCCTGCGATGTCAAAGAAAACAAAATTCTGATTGAAAATTTTCTGGTCGTCTCCCAAGCATGATAAATGCAAAGACTGGTTGTCTGGGAACCAGAATATTGGTAAATATTTGATTCGGATGATCTTTGTTGACTATTGCTTTTGGAAGTTAACTTGTTAGTCTTGCTCACAGTTGATCGGTTTTTGTCAAGCCTGCAACTTTTGTTGCAGAAAGCTCGACATAGGGATAGTGATGTGGCGGCGGCGTTAGCTCACTTCTTAAAAGCTTTATATTTTAGAAGGATGAAGACCTGGATGCTTCATACTTTGTATATAGATGCTTCATGTTACGAAGTTTCCGTCAGTCACATGTCCAATGTCCTTGACCTCATTTTCATGGTTCAGTGACCACTTGGAAAAAAAGTTCACATTTTTTGTAATGTTGAATTCTCTCTTATTATAAGTAATAGGATAACTATATTTGATATGTGCGTACCTTGCAAGGTCCTCGTGTCTGTCAGACAGTTTTCACTTGACCTCGACCTCATTTCATGGATCAGTGAACAAGGTTAAGTTTTGGTGGTCAAGTCCATATCTCAGATACTATAAGCAATAGGGCTAGTATATTCGGTGTATGGAAGGACTGTAAGGTGTACATGTCCAACTGGCAGGTGTCATCTGACCTTGACCTCATTTTCATGGTTCAGTGGTTATAGTGAAATTTTTGTGTTTTGGTCTGTTTTTCTCATACTATAGGCAATAGGTCTACTATATTTGTTGTATGGAATGATCGTAAGGTGTACATGTCTAGCGGGCAGATGTCATGTGACCTTGACCTCATTTTCATGGTTTAGTGGTCAAAGTTAAGTTTTTGAGTTTTGGTCTTTTTATCTAATACTATATGCCATAGGTCAACTATATTTGGTGTATGGAAATATTTTATGATCTTCATGTCAGTCGAGCAGGTTTTATTGGACCGTGACATCATTTTCATGGTTCAATGCACAGTGTTAAAGTTTTTGCGTTTTGGTCTTATTTTTCTTAAACTATAAGTAATGGGTCAACTATTTAATATGTTGTATAGAAGCATTGTTAGCTGTACATGTTTTTCCAACTTTGTGCGAAACGAATTCGGAACTATTCAGCGAGCATGGTTTTAAAATACACTCCTGGTCAGCACTTTTATTAGTTTTAATGGTAACAGTCATTTTTGAGTTTGGCGGAACTGTGATGGTTTGTTTTATGCAAACTTGCTGAGTTGAAATTTCGTTTCCACTGTTAACAAATGTCTCATTTGTCACTTTATTGTTGATGGTAATTTTGGGAGTACTCGGGTTTATCACTGCGCTCAGTGTGTCCGAAATTTAGCCTAAGTATAACATAGTCTGTTAATGGCTCTTTCACTGTGTCTAAACCACGCCGGCAAAATTTGCTCGGACTCGATGCTATCTAACATCCGGCACAATGACGGAACACCAATAGACAAAAGAAAGGTAGGTTTCTCCTTATTGTTTTATTCTTTTTATGATATCGAAGAATATATATACATATACAACTATTTTCTATTGTGAGATGCAATATTTTCTAAAACCGTTCTCTATTAACGGAGAAATAAGTCAAAATGCATGTCAAAATGACGAATTGAGTGAACCTTGCCTCGTAATTGTTTAATTTCTCGTTAAATTGTTCACATTGTACGGAAAGAAAGGTACGGGAAGATAGATATTGACACGGAGATTGCAAATTAAGTTATTATGAGCATCTCAATAATTGTAACTCTGTGTATGGAACGAAAGAAATGGGTCATGTCAAAATCGAACTGGCCGGTTGCGTCAATGTATACAACCCGGTTTCGTCATAGATTTCAAAATGCATAACCCGGTTTGGTCAAATAAAAAAAATCATAATCCCATTACATTAGAATTGATTATTTAACTTCAGCGTTCAAAAGGAGTTTTGTGGGTCGTTCGAAAACAAGTTCGTTCACCGGACAGCGGCTTATTATTTATATGAGTCTCAGATTCAAATAAATAATAAGCAAATTCATACTCTTATAGCCGACACATATATTTTAATTTTACTTTGCATTCCGAAATTTTTTAACAGCATATTGAGATTAAAGCTCTCTATATGAGTTATGGGAAAATATGATGAACATTTTTAAACTTGAAATTAAAGTTTACGGTCTTAAAAATCGAAACACACAATTGATATGTGATTTTCTCGCACAAAAGAATGGACACCTTTATAAGTAATCTAATCATTCCATGTATGTAATCTTTTCTACCATCGTTAAAAATAAATAAAATTTATTTATCACTATACTGCTATGTACAAATTAGTTAAATAGTCTCAGGTCAGCGATACAATTCAATAATAATTATTTTGTTAACATTATTAAAAAAAAACGAGTCTGCACTGTTGCCATTGTGTTATGATGATCGTACACTGATGTTGGTCAATATATTTTGACAATATATACGGACAGACGAATTCAGTTTATTTCAAAGTGGGCGTATTTCGAACAACTTGTACATACCGCCGAGCGTAGCGAGTCGAACAATATTTTGATTATTTTTTGCTTTACAAAATCTTTAAATACAGGAATCAATAAAGTTTTGGCAACCAAAGGTGGGGTCGGGGCGTGCAACATATACGTCATCTAGATTCGCCACTTACCTTATAAAGTGTATACCGAATTAAAATATTGTAAGAAATGAGAAAACAGGGACACCCGGGAAATCGGATTATGTCAGTTGGATTATGTTTCTCATAATAAATGCCGAATATCAAGTTCTTTTTATCGATTTCTATACATTTTTTTTTTCAAATATATATAAAAGTTTTATGTGAAAATGATAAGGCAGACAAATATACAAATAAATCGACTTGGCCGATATTCTGATAAAAATTATTGACCTTTAATTACGATTTTTTTCTCCATTTCTCATTCCGCGTTTTTACACGCCCGTCCCAATTTTGACAGGCCGTATTATTGTATACACCCGTCTAACCGTCCGTCCTTCCATCCGTCTGTTCCTCCATCTATCAGTCATTCTGTCCGTCCGTCCGTCCGTCTATCTATCCTTCTGTCCACCATAAACATGTCGCACCGTAACTTCAGGACAGCTTATCTTATTTTCTTAAAAAAACATGATCTGTAAACCTTTTAGTGAAAATCAAATTAAATCTTTTTGAGTTACAGAACATGTAAGTGAAACAGGAATGTGGGGTTTTTTAACATGTCGCGCCATATCTCAAAAACGAAGTATTATAACTGCATAAAACTTTATACACTTCTTAGTTATATAAATACTATAAACTTCTGTTTATTTTTTGGTGATGTTTAAAATTTTGGTTTAGAGGGATTGAATTTTTTTTGGTAAAACAAAAACAAAGGGGGGGGGGGGGGCATTTAAACATGAAAAATTGATACAAATTACAAGCGACAACAACCCGACCATAGAGCAGAAAACAGCCGAAGGCCACAATGGGTCTTCAATGAAGCGAGAAACTCCCGCATCCGGTGGTGTCCTTTAGCTGGCCCCTTAATTAATATGTATACTAGTTCAGTGATAGTGGATTTCATAGTAAACTGCGAATACATGTATATTTATCATTTTTAATGGATAATTTTAACTATGATACAAGTTTTGGCACAAATCGCGAATTTACTATAAAGGCTCTGTCATAGGACGAGTTAAGGTTTATTCATCATTTTTTATTATTTGTACTTTTGTTGTACTGTTTGTGTCAGCGACAACACTTTGACTCAGTCCATTTCCCGAGTCACAGGCTTGTAATTCCATGGTTGTCTTTGGTTGCTTTGTACCATATGTGTTTTGAACATAACATAGGCAGGTAGTTTTTTTGTTTGAATTGTTTTACATTTATAATTTAGGGCCCTGTTATAGCTTGCTTTCATGCGGTTTGTGTGTTTTTCTCATTGTTTAAGGCATACGGTGACCTAAACTTGATTAATTCAACATCATTTTTGTGTCTAAAAGAAAGTTGTCTCATTGTCAATGTGTATGGGATAAGTGGTTACCGTCACTTTTTCTAAATAAGACCTAGATATAATTATAAATGACGGTCATGTTTTGCAAACCAACTTTTATTCACATTGAAAATACAATACTGTCAGATATTGTTTTCGAAAGTTATCTTGAAGTTTCAATTGAATTCGAACTGTAAAAAAGATGAATTTGAAATGTAAAAAAAAATGAATTTGAACTGTAAAAATAATGTGAAAAAAATGCCTATAGGAAAATAAATGTGCCTACCAGAAACGGGGAGAAAGTTACAAATCTCATTGCTATGTTATGGATGCTTAAGTGTGAAAACTTGCTTTAGTGCGCAAGGAACACAGTATATATAGTACCAGAAAATGTGGCAGGACTGCATGCATGATAAACTTGTGCAGAACAGTAAAGACTATAGTCGGTTTGGGACTGTTCGTCAATGATTGAATGCATAGTGTATATAATTTAGTATAGTAAATTAAAATTATGGCACAATCAAAACACATACTTTTATTTTTCATCTTTACATACTACTATTATAAACGAAGAAAATATAATAATGTTACAAATAGTTAGATACCAGTGTTTGCTATTGAGTATTTATATTCCATTTAAAATTAGTTTGAAGTTAAGTGAAATAAGGGATACGCCTTTCACTAGAAAATGTGTATTATCATAATTAACTATGTCCAAAAGTGCCTGTTTTAAATAGATTTTAACACGCCAAGTTTACCTTACAATAAATATATATTTAAATTCTCGAAATACAATGTTCAGACCCCTGCCAAAGTTGCTTTTCATAAATTGTTTGTTAAAAAAACCAACCAAACCGGGTGATATATATAGACGAAACCGGGTGATTGTGTAGTAACAACATTGACGAAACCGGTTTATTTTAATTTGACATGACCCATTTCTTTCGTTCCATACACAGAGATACAAATAATGAGATGCTCATAATAACTTCATTTGCAATCTCTGTGTCAATATCTATCTTCCCGTACATTTCTTTCCGTACAATGTGAACGATTTAACGAGAAATTAAACAATTTCGAGGCAAGGTTCACTCAATTCGTCATTTTGACATGCATTTTGACTTATTTCTCCGTTAATAGAGAACGGTTGTAGAAAATATTGCATCTCACAATAGAAAATAGTTGTATATGTATATATATTCTTCGATATCATAAAAAGAATAAAACAATGAGGAGAAACCTACCTTTCTTTTGTCTATTGGTGTTCCGTCATTGTGCCGGATGTTAGATAGCATCGAGTCCGAGCAAATTTTGCCGGTGTGGTTTAGACACAGTGTCTTTGCACACATCCCATTGTATGTTTACTCTATTAATGTCGAGAGTCGTTCCATGTTTATAATCTACCCAATAACAAGCTGTTAACCCAAACTACGTAGCGTTACGTTCTCCAAATCTCCATTTTCTGCCGGAATTAATTTCTCATATACTAATGTTATCATTGCAGCAGTGTCCACAATCATTCTCACATTCTGGTCATGTATAGTACCTCGTTGTCGCTAATTAGTGAGACCGTGATTAGGTGATGTTTCATGACCAATAGACTTTGGAATCGTGCGTTGGCCTACTGACCTGAGCCTTTGTTGTTTAAAGACCCCATTGTTGGGGTTTCACTTTGATTTACTCCGTATCCTGGTTGTCTGAAATAACCGAGATTTCTGGAGTTTGTCCGAGGAGATGCTATCCGTTGTCTTTAGGGACTATATGATCTCTAGCTTAGTGGGGGATGTTGTTTATCGATAGGCATTAAGCTTGGGTGTATTTCTATCTGGCGATCTATTGCATTGCCAGGGATCTCCATGGCCTGTTTAGAGATGGCGCCCCACCATCGTTCAAATGTCTTGCGCCATCGTCAAATGACCCGCGCAATCGTTAAATTGTCTTCCGCCATCGTTCAAACTGATATCATTTTTATGGGAGATATCCATTTGCGCCAAAACTGCGTCCTTTTACGCCACAATTGTTTTTCTCCAATTCTACGTTTGCGCCACCTGTTTTAAAATTATATGGTATCATTTGCGCCAAAAATAAAACATACGATTGCGCCAATTAGAAGAAAAATGACTTCCCTGCTCCTTTATTCGGACTTGGAATCGGAAGTTTACATGTAAAATGTTTACTTTTCTGAAAAATGCTTTCTTCTTACTGCTGCTGCATGGGTACTTCAAATTCAATGTATGTAGTAGCGTGTAACTTCCCTTTATTGTCCAAAAAAGACGATCATTAAAGATGAAAACAGTTCATACTGATAATTACTGTAGAATGCCGCTCCGCTCTATTACTGGTACGTCTTGCAGTAGATGGAGTTTCAGCCCATACGGATGGTGAAATATCTCCGAACAAATATGATATTTTTTAAGCAAAAATAAGAATATATAGATAGATATGTGTACAGGTAAATTGGCGCAAATGAGTTCCGAAAATTGGCGCAATCAGTATGCATTTGGAAAACAAAATTTGGCGCAAATGATACCCCTGAAAAACAGTAATTGGCGCAAAAGGACTGCTGCCATTTTTATAGCCCGGTGCCATTTTTTTTAGCAATTATAATCAAATGCATGTAATTGCATAACCCGTAGGCTTTTTTTATATATTATAATCCAATACAGTTCTAACGCCTGAAGGATATCCGGATTAAGATCGCTATAATCACTGATACCTGAGCCTGTACAGGTAGATCAACAACGTCTCCAATCTTTTGAAAAACAAAATGTCATTTAAAAAAATAGGGGTCCATGCACTCGTTTTCAAATTAAATCAGTTTGAATGATAAAAATCAGTCGAAAAATGCATCTTTTCCCGATATGTCACAGTTTGACGTCGCGAAAATAACATTTTACGTTAGCAACGTCATTACCTCCCCTGTAACTGTATCGTATGCCCTTAAAGAATAGAATGAAGGTGAGGGATCAAGGCTTTGTCATTGGAAATCAAACAAATTGAAAAAATTAAAAAGTCTTCTATAGTCTAATATATATTCTATAGTATAATAGTCTATTGTTTTGTCAATGTCCTCTTTTTTTCTTTTTTTTTTTATGATTTCTCATTAATTTTATTTTGCAAAAAAGTGGATGATACCTATAGTCCCCCAACTTGTTTCCTACCCTTTCAAGCGTGTAATACACGTCTATACAAAAAGTGAGAAAATGCAGGCATCAGCAGACATCCCGGCATTTTTTTTTTATATAAAAACGAGTGTTGAAATAAAAAGAATAAAATTCAAGCCGGGAAAATGCAGGCATCAGCAGACGTCCCGGCAACCAAGGGGCGAGAATAATGGGCACAAATTCTAGAAAACAGACATGAAGATCCTCATCAAAGTTGTTTTTTTAAATATAAAACAAATTATTTTTTTTTCTTATTTCCGTTCTGAAACAAATTATTATGATTTTAACAATTCTTTAAAAAAAAAATGCCCCCCCCCCCCCAAATAACAAAAAAAAAAGGTCAGTGCCTAACATCATTTATTGCGGAAAATCTTTAATTTCTCCTCATTATATTATTACATAGGAAATGATTCCCTCGTCGTGTGTGCAAGATGTCATGCGCATCTCTTTTCATTTTCTGTGATATGTTATATTGTTTTAATATTCCAAAACATAACTTGAAATCAATTTGGTTTATCAGATTTGTCCTAATATTTTTCAGCTACTGACAAACATTGGAATTTCAATGCGGTAGATTAATTTTAAAGGAGACAACGATTTATACTTTTCAACCACTTCTAAGCGACCAAGAGTTGTCTCCATCGAATGTGGTATGGAATCGATACACATGTTTATTTAAAGATTTTTCGACGTAATACTAGCAGTAAAACGTTTATGTTTAAAAAAGAGAAAATGTAATTCTTTCACAGGAAATTAGTTTTAAGATTGTAGGAATGAACAGTTTGTCCAAACTTTAGTTGTTAGTTAGGAAATTTCGTAGGAAAATCATTAATTTTGTAAACATTTGTTTTTTGGCTTTAAATCAAAATTTTCTGCATATGTAATGATTACCGTATTTATTTCTTTTAGAAAGATTACTTGGTGTCATGTTAAGACACGTCGAAATTTACGAAACAGTCATTTAATCGTATATATTACAAATATTCGTAATATAGAAAAACTATATTATAGATATTCGTAATATTGATTATTACGCTTTTTTTTGTAATAAAGGCCTTATATTACACAGAGCTGTAATGTTACTATTTGTCGTAATATTACAAGTTTGAGGAATATTACGAATAACAATAATCGCCTGGACTGTCAACGATTCGGCTTTTCCCAAATATTTTATGCATGCTGTCTGTTTTATTATATATTAATGTATTAATGTAAATACTAATTGTATAGGTTATACAGATCTTCCCAATTTGTAGAGTTTTACAAAGTGACACCATCTTCAGATCCTTATGATGGAAGGAGGTTCATATATTTGACTTTTTTCTGTTCTTGATAACTTATTCTACTTGTATTATTTATCTCCAGCTTTATTTTCCAAGCATGAAATGTACTCCATACCTCAAGCTCTGGTATCAATTCTGACAGCCATTTTTTTCAAATTTCTTCAGCATCGACAAGCCATTCATGAAAGCACATGTATTATATTGGCAGTATAATACTTCCATGATCAAATCAAGTTCCTATATAATACTTCAGTTATCATGGCCTGTGCATCAAGTCAAGTTCATGCCGCTGGTACAAAATGCTCTTATCCAGAGCATCAAGACCATCTCATCATGGCATATAATGCTTTTATCCTGCCAACAACAAAATGAAAATAAGTCACTAGCTAAGGCCAGGGCTGGACCATCGCTTATACTGATCATCATGTCAAGCTCATGTGGCCCAAAATGCATTCATCCTGCGCATACTGTTCTTATCCTGCACATCAAGCAAGCTTGTGGCACATAATGCTCTTATCCTGCGCATCAAGTAAGTTTGTGGCACATAATGCTATTAAAAGTATGCATCTAGTCCAGCTCATGCGGCACATAATGCTTTTGTGAACATCAAGTTACGTTCATGCGGCATACAATTTTCTTATCTCCCGAGCTCCAGCATAAAGTCAAGATCATGTGGCACAGTTTTTTCCTATCCGACCTAAGCATCAAGTCAATCTCACGTTGACAATAATGCTCTTATCCTGTGCAACAAGTCAAGCTCGTGGCACATAATGCTATTAATCTAAGCATCTAGTCAAGCTCATGTTGTACATACTTTATTCTGAGCATTTATTTACGTCAAGCTAGTCATGTAGCAAAAAATGTTGTTATCCCGATCAAGCATCAAGTCAAATTTATGCCGCGCATAATGCACTTATCCTGAACACCATTGCAAGCTCATGTAGTAAGATCTAGATCACCGTCACCTGCAGATATAGCACTATCAGCTGGCGATATGGCACCTCTTTGGAAAAGGAGAAGGTTCAGTAAGACCCCTTTTTGGCCCCAAAATATAGCCGTTTTACAAAATTGTGATAATGTAATCATGAAGCTATTTATTGGAAAGTAAAATGATTCTACTACATAAATATGGGCTGTTTTTTACAATACAATGCACATATATCGGCTACTAGCATCATACAGTCATGCTAAATTACTGAAATCTTCACAAAATTAACATTTTAGTAAAATTTTAGACGGTTTCTGTCTAAAATGAAAGTGGCCGCATTCGTGTTCATTCATAATATTGAAATGCAAGTTGTATTTGACGATAATACATAATATATATAAAGGTTGAGGATGAACACGGATGCGGCCACTTTCATTTTTGACAAAAACCATATGAAAAGTGACGATTTTTGGCAAATTTGATAGATTTTTCATATTTAAGCTTGAATCGGAGCGTTTTTGATAACTTAATCAGTTAAAATTTTTCACAAAAACTAATTAAATCAATTGAAATAGACACTTAAGTGTTTAAAAAGTATCTAAAATATTTCGTCAGATGAACTTGAAAATTGAGGCCAAAATCGGCCCTTACCGGACCTACTCCTTTGTTTTGCCTCCCTTTGCATGGTATCTTTAAAGTTTTCAAGGAAAAACTAAAATATAAGTTTGACAAACACACTATAACCGTCCAACACACTATCTCTGACACTCACATACACTATATATATATATATATATAACTCGTCTTTTATTAAACATCAACCCAACAATGTATGCTGGTGATCCGATGGATAAATCTGTTCAGTGTAGAGTTGTCACTGACTCGGACGTACTTATATATATATATCAGACTAAAAAATTTGCACAGGTTTTGTGACACTTGAAGATTATATATATAACTTTTAAATCATTTAAACTAACTTACATTATGATAAAAAAAAATGTCTTATAATCATTTAATAAAGTGTTACGAACTTGCTGTTTCTGTATTGGCACTGGTATAGATTCAAGGTTTGTTGTATTGGCCTCGAGACTCGTACCTTTTATAATGCTCTTTTATTAAATAATACGATTAAAACTGCCCTATTTTTACTATTAAAACGGCATGTGTCATACTGGTGACATCGTCCTGGTCATAGTAAATCACGTGATCTATATTGCTTTTCGGCCCGGTCCAATACTCAAAATCATTGGCCCTGTAAACATATATTGTGCATGTAATTCAGGATTCACTGCCAGTCCGTATGGGAAATATTGGCCCTTTTTTCACATCATTGCCAGTCCGTATTGAAAATATTGGTCCTATATATTAAAAATTTGATGTAGAGTTGTAATACAGTATTCAGAACAAGTCTGTATTGAAAAAGTTGGATTATTTAATAAATTATTAACTGTTTACAAAACTTTGAATTTTAGAAATACTCAGTAGACTTTTCTACCTCAGATATATAGTCAACTCAGCACAACATGACACGCATATATATATATTTCTCGTGCTAGCAACATCAGCCGAGATGAACTTTTACAATATAAAGTCAAAAAGGTCAACAGGAGGGTGCCTTTTGTGTTGACTTACCATCCAAAATTTGACAACTTGTCTCACCTTATCCGCGAAAGTTGGAAAGATATCGAAAAACATCCTAAACTATCCAAGATCTTTCCCGAGCCACCTGTACTGGCTTTCCGCAGGCCCAAAAGCCTTAAAGACTTGCTGGTGAGAGCTGAGTTATCCTCTCAAGCAGGTTCTTCGTCAGTGGGCTCTTGTAAGGGTTGTGGAAACAAACGATGTCTGACTTGCAAACAAATACTGGATACCCAGACTTTTAACAGTCACTCCACTGGTACAGAATACACCATATTTTGCAATGTTAATTGCAAGACTACAAATGTTGTGTATCTCCTACAGTGTAAATGTGGTAAACAGTATGTAGGCGAGTCAGAACAACCGTTTCACAAACGAATGAACGGTCATCGTAGTGACTACCAATGCAAGCCAGACCTCCCTCTTAGTCGACATTTGAGATCCCCTGGCCACACTAAGTCAGATCTCAATCGACTGACCATTACTATCATTGACCACAACTCTGCTTGGTCTAGGGAGGATAGACTTACTCGGGAAAGATTTTGGATAAGAAAATTAACAACTTTGGCACCAAATGGGATAAATGAAAAGATGTAGTTCGACACCATGCAGTGCTTCACATCTGGGTTATATTACTTATTATTACAGTCTCCGTTTCTATTTCTTTACCTTACTCGTCTCTAAAATAAATCTGTTGAATATAACAATTTAAATTGCTTAATTTTTTTAGGGATGTATAAGTACCAAGCCACGTCCAACTATTTTACTTTAGTCAAAATTTGTTATTATATTTTAACGACCATTTGTTTTAAACATCGCAGACTTTAATGTAACTACACTACAGTTGTCAAATCTGAAATATTTAGAAATTTAAACCGTTCAGTGCTGTTTATTTGGAATTCTTATTGACGCAATCTTTCTTGTAACATCATAAAAATTGTGCTAGTTCACATCGCACATTATTATTTTTATTTAAAGCATATATTTGAACTCTCTGATGTAATTAGTCTTATAACCTATGTCATATTCAACAAATTTTTTAGAATGGTGCAAGCGTCTTAACTGATGTTCGGTTTGCCTTTTTTATTGTATATTTCAAGATTTAGTAAAAGTTTAACTAAGAAGACTTAAAGATGATTCATTTCTTGAACACTGTAACTCTTTCCACCATTCAATAAAATTTACATATGAATCATCTATGGAGAAAATAAACTTCCTCGATACTACGAGTTACATCAAGAACGGAACCATTATAATGGACCTCCATACCAAACAAACGGACAAACATCAATTCCTTTCTCCTAAAAGTAGCCATCCTAAACACTGCTCCCGTGGTATCCCATTCAGCCAGGCATTGCGAATCAAGAGAATATGCTCTACTGAAAATACGAAAAATGCTAGACTTGGACAACTTCGTAAACATCTAGTTGTTCGAGGATACAATAACAACATCATTGATAGCGCTTTCGAAAGAGCAAACAAAACTAGTCGCCAAGAACTTCTTGAGTACAAAGATAAGAATAAAGCAGCTAACAGAACACCCCTTGTACTCACTTACCATCCTGATTTTAAAAATGTGTCATCCATTGTTCAGAAGCATTGGAAAATTATAGAAAATGATTTAAATCTAAAAAAAAGTATTTTCATCACCACCAGTCATGGCCTTCAGAAGACCTAAAAACATCCGTGACAAATTAGTGACATCTGTATGAGCAAAGCAGCCTAATCCATCGCCCGGTTGCTACAAACAATGTGGTCGAAGGAATTGTTTGTGTTGTAAAGCTGCCAATACAAGCAGTTCTTTCATCAGCTCCGTTACTAAACAAAATTATACCATCTACTCTAATTCCAACTGTAAAACGGAGAACTCAATTTATATATTAACATGTGACACTTGTGGCATTCAGTATGTGGGAGAACCAATGGACAAATTTAATATTCGGCTCAATAACCATCGTTCATCGTACAAAACCAACAAAAACTGTCCCCTCACAAGACATCTTCGTTCAACGAAACATCCTTTTGATAATGTTACTTTCCAAATTATAGAAGTTAACACCGAGTGGGACACCACGGCGAGAAGGAGAAGAGAAAATTTTTGGATCCACCAACTCCACACTTTAGAACCTGATGGTCTTAACGAAAAAGACGAAAAAAGATACAGGAAAGATAAAGAATAATTTAAAACAAAGCATCGTCCTATTTATTCCGTAATATTGGCCAATGGACGTTGCTAACTTCAACTACCTATTATGTATTTTTAAGGTAGCTAAATCCAATACAACATATACATTGAGCTGTAAAATTTTCTTATTTTCAAAGCAGCTAAATGCAATTGCTCATAGACATTGAGCTGCAAAATCTTCTTAATTTAGAGGCAGTTAAGTGCAACATAGACGTTGAGCTGCAAAAGTTTCTTATCATCTACATTTCACCTGGATAGATGCACGCTTGATAAAGCTAGTTGGTCTAGCGAAATATTGCGTTTATTTTCATCATTTTGTAAATATTTTAAACATGCTTATATTTACATACTAAATATTGTGTTAAAATTACATTGTTAGGCAATCTACATGTATATATATATACATATATATACATGTATATATTCACCCTTTGAACCACATAATTATATAACAAGAACTTAATAAAACAGGAATGAGAAAATACTTATGGAGCATTTCAAGATCAAAAGTCAAATAAAAACAGACGACACAGAAGAGAAAAAATTATAAGAACATCAATAGGAAAAACAAAAATAACAAAACATCACGTAGAAAACTAAAGACTTAAGTATCACAGTCAAACTCCACCAAAAGAAATTGCATGATGTCAGTGCATGAAAAACTTGACAACCTAGCTCACATGCACTATTTTTTTCCGACCATTGTCTCAAGTTTTGGATTAACTATAACTGAACTCTTCAAGTGCATGAAAAAAGTAAGCAACACGGCTTTATTCAGCATTATCTTATGTAATTATTTAATAGTTATTGACCAAGCAAGTCGGTATATAGGATTTAATGTGCACGCCTCTGATGACCCTTATTAACCCGAACGGCATATCTACACCTTCATCTACAAACATTTAACATAGTATTTCTTAACTTCAATATTAAGGTTACAAGAAGGCACATACTACTTGGGAAAAATAATAAAATCATTTAAATATTGACAAAAACTTCAAAACCGTGATGTTTTAATAGTTTTGTACCGAATTCTTGTAAATTTCCATCTAGTTGTTCCATACGTGAATGCGTGACTCAGTTTCAAACACTCAGTTTTGAAGCAGCAGTGGCGGATCCAGGTTTGGGTTGGTGCCAACAATTTTTGACGAGCAATGCAAGCCATTTAAATCAGTGAGAGGTATGGTTGAACCCCCCCACACACACTTTCTACTTTTAGAAATGGCTGGATCCGCCTCTGAGTCGTTATAACTCAAAAGTTATATAAGAATAAAGAAAAACATATCTGAAGACTATAAGTGACGAAAAAGGCGGTTTGGACCTTCTTTGAAGACACGCCTATACTTAGCTGCGAAACCGTAACTATTATGGTACTTTTTGTACTTTTATTTTTATTTTGCGTAACTCTATGGTCTGCAAATAGTCAAAAAAAAAAATTACATGCATTTGTCTTATTTTGAATGACACTTCCTAAATTTATTTGTATTTCTGTTGGTTGAAAGCTGTATGAGTCAATAACGGTTGAATTGTTTTGGTTGATTCTTTTTTGTTTACAGTTTGATTGTTGTAGACTGTTGCATTGGTTATAGCATACAACCTATTAGTGACTAGGTCTAACTAGTTTTCTCGTCCGGATCAGACTTTTCCAACCCTGATTTTCCCAATCCTAGTTATTGCACGGTGCCTCATTTGCAAATTCAGCAAGGTACAAAGAAACTTTCATGTGAGTCCTGAAAATCCTATAAATATCCCAAACCTTAACTTGAAGACAGTGCTTTTAAAGTCTACACTCTGTTGAAATTGGCATTAAAGATCGGATCCAGATTGCATTTATAAAACACGGTCAAAGTAGAGCATATGCTTTTTGACAGAATTAAGAAAATACCGATAAAGCTTGAATACAAATTTAATATAAATAAACCAGGTTTTATTAAAAAGACGTGTTAAACATCTTTTAACAAACATTATAAGATATCATGAATGAAGAGGATGTTACTAATAATTAGACACTCATAAGGCCTTCAACAATGAGAAAACCCGTTACAGTATCATGAGTCGGCTATATATATCATAAACAGTAAGAATTACCTTCAGCAACTTTTAAATACACATGCATAGTAATTGCAATGATTTATGATTGGACAAATAGACTGGGTGATGTTGGAAAAAAAACTGTACGTAAGTTTATTTATAAATCTAGCAGAAACTACTAGAAGAAACTACTATCTATTCTCAGAATATTAAGAAGAAAAAAAAAGAGAGGGAATATATATATATTTGTGAAATGTTAAACAGTCCGAAATATATCAAGCTGTGAACTTCATAGCAAATATTAAAAACAGCTTATAATATAGCTAAAGTTAATTCAATTTGTTATTTTCGTTTTTAATTAGAAACTATTCTTAATCCCGTAGGCATAAATTACTTATTGTTTATCTCAGTGTACACTCGTTTGATGTTAAGATTTTATCCAGCGGCTAATAATTAAGATTAAGTTACATAACTAAGATTTAATTAGTTAGAATATTATTGTCTCAATTTGAATGACACGTGTCATGCCTTTTTAGGGATTATTTAATGTAAAACTATTCAGCAAAAAATACAGCATGATCAAATAGTGCATTTAAAAGATTTATGTTGCTTTATGTCCTACATGAAATCAACACGATATACAACAAAGCCTCACCTGTCACGTGGCAATATCCAAAACGAGATTAAGGAAGGAAGCGGACAAAGAGATCGATTTGGTGAGCGTGGTTGACAAATTTCTACAGAATCAACATGAGTTACGACAGGAGACCAACGGATACAGAGCGTATGTCATCTTTAAAAGTTGACAATCTATCTTACAGAACAACACCAGACGATTTGAGAAGAGCATTTGACAAGTATGGCGACATTGGAGACATTTACATTCCACGAGACAGGTTCACGCGGAAAAGTAGGGGGTTTGCCTTTGTAAGGTTCTATGACAAACGGGATGCCGAAGATGCAATGGATGCTATGGATATGCAGATGTTAGATGGCAGAGAACTAAGAGTGCAGATGGCAAGATACGCCAGACCCCCAGACAGGAGTCGAGGAGGTGGTGGTGGTGGTGGTAGAAGAGGCGGTTATGGCGGCGGTGGAGGAGGTGGCTATCGTGATGGTGGTGGAAGAGACCGAGATAGCAGGGATAGTTACAGAGACAGAGACTATTCCAGAAGATCACGCAGGTATAAAAATATTCTTAAAAATTTAAAGGACTTAATTCAGTTAGAATCCACTATAAAACCGTCTATTTTGCTTTGGACTGACAGAAATGACTGTCCACCTGTCTGTAAAGTAAATCTGGAAATTGATTGGAATAGATTTTGGTAACATTAATACTAATTTAATCACTAAAATGCTAAAAGTACATGATAGGTTATTTTTAAAAACTGGACTATGTTTGGTAAATTTATACAGTCATGAAAATAAAATTGCATATAGGGAGACCTCATGCTTGCATTGGAATGATGGAAAGTTTGCACCAATGCAAAAGTTAAGTTTAAGAAGAAACTAAGGAGATCAATGACATATGTCGTTTAAACCTAGCTGCAGTTTCAGGATTTAGTTTAAATATAATAACAATATATACTTACATTTTGGAATCTTAATTGTGTTTGTTATAAAATTTGTTTATTTTTGCAAAATAACAATTAAAAGTCAAGTTTATGATCTTGCAATAAATTTCATTTATTATATACTCATAAAGAGTATTCTTGTGACAAAGAAAAGTACTGGTTCAAGTACAATGCACTGTTGAGTAAATAGTTAAACACTTTTTTTTTATTATAAATAATTTTAACTATAGCAGGTGCACACACCTTTAGGCTTTTATAGACATTTAACATTTTATTTTATGTTGACAGATTTAGAACATTTGGTATTTGTGAATTATTTTTAAAATATATTAAAAAAAAAATCAAATAATTCAATGAAACTGTCATTTTCTTTTGACTAGTTGAAATCAGTAAATGTGAGCAGAAATTGTTCTCAGTCTCAAAATGCTGCATTAAAGTGTAACCTGTCCTGAATCAGCAGGCAGTCAGTCAGTTTGCGGTCCTGTTAAACATAGAGCTAGCAGGGAGGCAGTTGATCTCCAGTCCTGTTAAACTTAAGACCTGGCAGGCAGTTGTATTCAGTTTTAAAAAGTTAGATGTCCTGTAATCAGTCCTGAATCAGCAGGCAGTCAGTTGGCCGTCCTGTTAAACATAGAGCTAGCAGGCAGGCAGTTGTATTCAGTTTTAAAAGTTAGATGTCCTGAATCCTGTTAAAAGTTTCAACCTGTTCTAATCCTGTTAAAGCATTCAGTCACATGTGTCCTGCATTTATTATTTGAGTAGCAGTGTTTGCTTGTAAATGAGGACTAAAAAGCAGCAGTTTTTACAATGCTGAGGCAGTGAAGGGGTTGTTAGATTACTGTACTGTTTCAAAATTACTGCATTTAGTGTGAATATAGGTAAGTTGTGAACAAAAGTTCAACTAATATTGAGAGAGAACCCCAATGTTGTGGTAAACATATTCACGTATGTACAACTCCTGGAGTGTTTATTTTATTATAATTGTATTTTCCTACATGTAGCTGAAATTATTTTAAAAAAATGAAAACCTTGAGAAACCGGATCTTATTCAAAAGAATGCAGAGTTGAGGACCCATGCATCAGTTTTGACATTTAACATTGCCTTATTCTATACATAAAATATAACCATATCCCAATCCTTATAAACAATTCAATGGAAGTCTTAAAAGTCCATACTGAGAGAATTGCAACAAGATTGTTGGTTAAGCATGGTTCATATTACACAACTGACTTTTTTTCAGAGAAAATTGTGCTTGGTATAGAGGATTTGTATATGCAGCCAAAGTGAAGAAAAATCCCCCAGTTATTTTGAAAAGTTGAAACATAAATCTGACCTTTTATTTAACAGCTTTGTGAAGTACAAGAAAATTCTATAAACTAAACATACTTTTTATTTTTACAGATCTAGGTCAAGATCCAGATCACGTTCAAGGAGCCGTTCCAGGGGACGTTATTCCAAATCTAGAAGTCGATCAGAGAGCCGTAGTCGTAGCAGGAGTCGCAGCAGGAGCAACAACAAAAGTATCTCTAAATCAAGATCAAGATCTCCTGAGTAAAATAACACACTGGAATTGTGTATTTGAGTCATTGTTGAACATTTTAGATAATTTGTTGACACCTAAAGGCTTCGTAAGATTGTTTGATTTCATGTTACCAAGAACAATGATTAGTTGGTAGCGATAGCATCAGTAGAGTATATTTGATGACATTTTAAGATATCATGAACTTAACATTATTCAGTGCTGATAAACAATTGATGTGAATAATTCATCAAAAATTTCAAGCTAAAAATGTATCAATTTTAATTTGGTGTCATGAAAATATATTTAAAACAAACACTTCACATCTTTCATTCATTTTTAAATGTACATTTCATTTTTTAACAACTTTCATAATCATATTGTGTATGTGCATTGTTTGTATTCATGTTATATTGTTATAATACATTTATAAAGTGGAAGTCTTTTTTAACAGATTTATATTAATAGTCTGTAGTACATGTACAAGTAAGAAGATGTGGTATGAGTGCCAATGAGACAACTCTCCATCCAATTTACAATTTGTAAAAAGTAGACTGTCATAGGTATAGTAGCATTCTCATCCTGAGTGCATATCGTCATGAGAAACATGCTTTAACAGGTCAAACCTAAGACTTGTATTAGCTGCTACTCTGCTCAACATCGTTACGTGCATAATTTAGAATGGTTTTGACTAAAGATGGTTCAACTTAAATTCTGAAAATTAAAATGTGTCCAGGTTAGGGTGACATGACTTCATACTATAAATACTGCTCATTGTCTATCCATTACAAAGTATAAGAACATTCATATCATATGTCGGTTTTCTGTCCTGAATATGCATTTACTTTGGTACTGCCGTCAATATGATCATCTTTATTATTCTACCAGACGTTAAAATTGCAAATAGGAAGGCATGATTGCAAACAGGAAGGCATGGAATATTCTTCCACAACACTACTCACTCGCCAGCCCAATTATAGGTGACTGGATGGCTTTCAACATTAAGAAAACCTACTGTAAACAGACCAGAGTGCACATGCTGAAATGTCTCGCTTCCTTTACTAACTTGATATTATGTTGATAGTATTAATTATAAGCTTTACTACAACTATTATAAACTTGACATGTTTCAAGATAATGAGGTCAAGGTCAGATAGACCAAATTTGAAATTCAAATACACCTTACAATCATTCCATACACATTATATTCTTGAAATATTGTTGACCTTTTGCACATCTGAGAAACAAACTTTACCAGGAAAACTGCATTGATCAATTAACCAAGAAAATGAGGCCAAATTCACCCTGCCAGACATGTGTACACCTTACAATAAATACCTTGAATATAGTTCGACATTTTGGATAGGGTATCGAAGAAACAAACTAAACCAAAAAACAAAATATGGACCAATACAAGTAAAAGGTCAATTAGTCTGATGATTATTGCCAGACTGACCTATACCTAACAATCATTTTATACATATATAGTTGACCTTTTCAGCATTGCTTATATTATCAGAAAAATAGACGCAAAAAAAACTTAACTAGAGTAATGAACCGTAAAAATTTGGTCCAGGTAAAATAAAACCTGTACAATTTAAATTTTCATACAACAAATATAGTTGATCTAGTGCATACAGATTTAGAAAAACGGACCAAAACACAAAAACTTTATTTCACCACTGAACTTCAACCATGACACTGAAGTTGAGGTCGGTGACTACCAGCTGGACATTTACACCTTAAAATTATTCCATACACAAAAAATATACAGTATAAGGAAATCGAAAAAAAAACCCACAAAAACTAAAAACTATAATCTTTGAACCATGAAAATAGGTCACGGTCAGATGACGATTGACAGTTGGACATTTGGGCGTATGACATTTGCGCCGCCGATTTTGAAAAAAATCATTCTTTCATTTGCGCCGATTTTATATTTGCTCCTAATTAGATTTACTTGTACATGTACTGTACTATACCATTGATAAAATCTGGTTGTTCATTTATGTTTAAGTTAGTTATGATTCATATTGTTCTTGAACTTCGTTGTACATGATGGACATATTACACATTGAAACGAGCCGATGAGTCAATTCTTTAATCATCGAGGGGCATACATATGGGAAGGTTAGTGTCCTGAAACATAACAACATATCTTTCAAATGTACCATAAATCGTGTAAAGCCAGAGTCACTACGGATTTTATTGTCAAAACACTGATCGAGCATAAACATGTGGCAGATGTCCGAAAGACAGAGGTTAAAGAACTACGGGTACTGTCAAGGAAAAAGTCTGGAGGTGTATCTTGTAGGCCTTCTTCCATCTCCTCAGTGAGCAGGGGACAACAGTTATATAAATGTTATGATTGACAATACATTACATTTGTACAAATGGCTAATGGAAGAGGTCTAAAATGATATATGAAAATTAACATGACTTGGATTGAGAGTTCTCTTATTTGCACTCATACCACATCTTCTTATATCTACTCACCTGCAATTTACCTGTAAAAAAATTGGCGCAAATGAAAGAAAAAATCGGCGAAAATGCAAAACGCCGGGACATTTGCACCTTGCAATCCTCTATACACATAGTAGCCATATTAGCTTATAGTATCTAAGATACGACTTGCCAACCAAAAATTAACCTTTTTCACTGATCCATGAAACGAGGTCAAGTAAAACATGTCCGACGGGCATAAGGTTGCAAGGTACGCACATACCAAATATAGTTATCCTATTGCTCATAACAAAGATAGAAATTAATATTTTGCAAGTTACGTTGTCACCGAACCATGAAATTGAGATCAAGGGCAATGGACATGTCCAGTGGCGTAGCTTGCATGTATGCTCAGATGCTCAAGCATCCACATCATTTTGACAAAAAAAAAATTAAAAAAAAATTGATAAATGTATAATTGCATGTGTTCGCAGCAGAAACACACGGATGTTCTAGTATCTAAACGTAACAATAGTGAGGATATGAGAAGAGCATTCAACTTTTTCCGAAGCAGTATACGTGGTCTTTCCTTTAGGCTCATTTAGTTTACGGATAAATCACTAAAAAGTGCTCTCCACTTTTTCGTAAAAAGTCTACATCGTGGCGCATCGTCGGCTACGGCAAGCGCAGAAGACGATCATATGATACGCAGATCTGCGGACATGTTTGGTCTGAAATTGAGCCAAGCAGAGCGATGACATAACAACGTTATTAGTTAACAACTAATCAATCATATCCTGATATCGTTTCCTGGGACATGAAACACGACTAGTATTTATAACGGAGTTTGATAATTCCCTTTTCCATCTAGGTACAAATATTAATTTTATTTTCAATAAAAGAACGATTAATGTCCCCGCATTGTTCATATTTTATCTATCCAAGATACAAGTGAAAGAACAAAAAAAAGCATTTTTTTTATTATTAATATCTTGAGAGAAATAAAAGCTTCAGGTCAAATGCAGTGGGATTTCCGTTGTAATTTATATTTCAAAGGTATTGATTGGTTAAAATATTTGATCAGGACTTATTATCGCCAAATAAAGTCAAAAATATTGCTGATGATATAAATATCACAAAAATATGGCAAGAATTGTACACATGACAGGGCTAAGAAGTCCATCCACGGACGACGTCCGATATTTCCATGTCCCCTGCAACGCTCAAATTCCAACAAAAGGGAGTCAGTTCGGATCCTTCGAGAAACATATATATTGGTGGGTATTTTGAAATTAAACAAAAATCTAGCCAGTGTCGGATTGTAGACACATGCATACAGGGAAAATGTAAAAAAAAAAATCATTTTCTGCATAAAATGGTCCCAAATTTTTTTCGCCTCGCTACGCTCGGCGACAGTTTCGCATCCACATCACATGAACCCTGGCTACGCCACTGATGTCACAGACGCAAACTTTATAACATAAGGCATCTATCATATAGAAGAAGAAGATGCTTTATTTCCATAAAATGGGCTCACAAGGAGCATGATATAATATCATTACAATATTATTATTTTACAAATATAATAAACAATACAGTATACATAGTCACAAACACAAATAAGAGACAACAGTCTTCATGTATTATACAAATATAGCCTTTGTATGAGGTCGATACAAGGATATATTGACCTGAAAGAAGTATATTGACTGAGGACGAAGTCCGAGGTCGATATACTTCTTTGGGTCGATATATCCTGTATTGACCTCATACAAAGGCTATATTTGTTATATTATTAATTTCTGACCATATTTATATCAAAATCGTCATTTAGGTTTGTTGGAATTTTATAGATATTACATTGTCTCCTTGACAATAACATAATATTAGTTGTTATTTCATTTACTTTTTTTTTTGGACATCTTATGTATTTGAAGATTTTTTTCGTCAAATAATCGATCACAGATATCATGTGTTCCAAACGTTAAACAATATACTGAAATTCATTACATGACGTCACAAAGTATATTGGTTTTTAGATATTCTAAAAATAACCGTGCAATATGCTTTTTTCAGGTCAATATGCGTTTTGCTATCCGCCGTTTTCTCTCTACCTTCGAAAATATAGTTTAACATGTGACTATCCTTAAACGAATCAAATTTGTTAAAATATACGAATTAATAATATTATTATATATATATATATATATATATATATATATATATATATATATATATATATATATATATATATATATATATATATATATATATATATATATATATATATAAATATATCATGTATAGGAGTATACATAAAACCTTCGTCTCAGGCACACCTCTAGAAAGTAACAAAAAAGAACACTGAGTAGGCCGAATATATCTAGCCGAACTGCAGGAGGCACCAAGGGACGGTGCTATATGGCATGGTGGGTGCATATTAAACTGTGTATCAGGACACTAAAGATATGGTAAAATATTGCAAGAAGTTGCACATAACTGGTATGTCATCCTCGTGCCTGGTGCAGAGGAGTCAGTACTTTTTAAAGTGACACAACTGCAAGAGGCACCAAGGGACAATGCTTATCGACATTCCAAAGTGCTCATATTACGAAAAGGATAAAGTATAAGAAGTTTGATAAAAAAAATATCACAAACAGAAAGGTAATAGAACTTGTACGATGTGTCCTATACCCCATCATGCCAACCTCGTGCCTAGTGTAGAAAGCCTGATTTAAATATTTATCTTTCAAGTTATATTTTGTCTTCATCAACTAACTCACAGACAGATATTAAGATATCATATATTTATGCAAAGTATTAAGCATCAGGTCTTCCGCCTTGAAGCTAGCTAAAACCGCCGCAATATCACTTTGTCGAGCTTGACAAAAACTAAAGGCTTTATAACACCAGGGCCATGACTAGCCTCTTTTAGAAGTGAGGCAAAACAAATTTTCGGCGAGGGGTCTCGGGCAGCTGAAGCCCCCCAGAAGCTCTGAAAAATTGACACAAAATCGTGCATTCTGAGCGTTTCCCAGACTCTTTCTAGCTCTGAAACGCAATTCATTTTTAGCTATTTTCGACAACATTCTCACTGGTATTAAAGAAATAATCGTAACTGGAATTATGATTATCCCAATATGGCGACGGGAGATATAGGTAAAATCTTTACAGTCATTTTTCTCAAATATAGCATATTTTTGTAAATAGTTATTCAGCTGCAAGGTTTTTCTTTACAATTACATCAAATTTGAATTGTAACGGTGCACCGGGACTGTCTAAGTGATTTGAAAATTGCCGTTGAAAAATTCGGGATAATAATCGGAACTCTGGAATTTGTCTTTCGGCATTTCAATGGTATTTTGTGTGTTAAAATGCAAATGTCACGTTAATTGGTGACATTAACGAAAATAAAAATAAGTGAAGAAACTTAGAGGTCTAAGACAAATTTACTGATATATCTCGATTTATGGGCGTTTTTAACAAAACCGAGATTTCTTGTCCCAGTCACTTAAAAAAAGATGTGTTTGATCTTTACAAGTGAGTTTTTGTGCAGTCAGTACATGGAATTAAATTTAACATTTTTAAGCAAAGAAATATACTATTTTTAGAGGTACTAATAAGCTATTGATTCCGGAATGATTCAAAATAACCAAAATAGCATGTCCCTAGACGCCCTATTCAACAGTCATTCTTAATGTTTGCAAGTATTGGAGATTTTGTATTTTTTTTTATTATTTTCGTGCAAAACAAATAACAAGGGTTAGTTTCATGTAATTTTCAGTATGTTATCAACATAGAATAGGGCCAAACTGTCGATCGCTGGCGAGTACTTAACTTATTCCTACTTCATTATGGCATATAATAGGATATGGGCTAGAATTGAAGAAGCAGTGGCTACCCGGGGAGAAATAGCACATAAATCCACCTGCAATAATTGCAATATTTTCTACATTTACTATGTTTTTATTCAGGATAAATCAATGTTTTTATAAGGGTCTTAATCACAAATCTGATGTAGGGTGACACATGCGTTTCGCACGACAATTATTGCCATACATCATAACTTCCTTTAAAATTGGCTCTTCGCTCATTCCCATATTTTGTGACATTCCTAGTTCTTGGAGTTTTCTGTATTTTAACATAGTTTGTGTTTTTCCCACGCATTTCCAAATTCTCGAAGCTTTTTCAACGGTCAACCTTCGAATTTTATGATATAATAGTATGTAGCTGTTTTTATTAGAACTATTAATAATATATGCACAAAAAGAAATGTCATAAGATGTTGAAACGTGATTTATTCCTCACCATAATTTAATCATGTGCTATCATATATACGTTTTTAGTGTCAATATCAATAAAACACTATCCAGTTACAATTATCTTCTCATTTTTTAATACCATAATTTCGATTATCTTTTTTCCGAGTTACGAATATCATCCCGAATTTTTCAACGGAAATTCCCAAATTGCTTAGAAAATTCCAGTGCACCGTTACGATTCCAATATGATGTAATGGTATAGAAAAACCTTGCAGCTGAGTAACTTTTGACAAAAACATGCTACATTTGAGAAAAATGACTGTAAAGATTTTACCTATATCTGCCGTCGCCATATTGGGATAATCGTAATTCCAGTTACGATTATCTCTTTAATACTGGTCTCGAAGCAAAATATATAGGTTCATTATTATTTTAAAAGACTTTTAGGTTTGAGGGACAACATCACAAGATCGATATGTAGGATAAAGCAAAAATTGTAGTTCTCATAAAATCATTAATACTGCATCTGGCTGTTGTTGTCTTGTATTGTGTTTAGACTGCTGATTTTTTTATGACTAAATTTTTTTTTATACTTATAATTGTTTCATTGTTGAAGACCGTCAGGCGACTTTTAAGATGAAGAACAGGAATAAAAATCCTGACAGTTGATAATTTTTCTATTTAATGACTTTTTGTGAGAGTATGTCCCTTGCACATTTACTCCCTATTCCTTTATTTTTCTGTATAATAGTTTTCCGCCAGATTAGTATATTTATATATATTCATCGGATTTTGATTAGTTTATGGATGTCATTTAAAAAATATATAGCCCCGACGTTGCTGCCCATTATGTACACCGGGTATTTAAAGAAAAATCGAGCCAAGGCATACAAGGTTTTAATCATGGGTAATATCGTATTTGACAGGTTAAAAAAACCGGCACCATGTCAAAATCAGAACAAAGTATAAAAAAAAGTATAGAGAAAACAACTTATCTTGCGAAAAGTCTCATTCTAGGATGACACAAACGAGAAAAAAGGCTTGCATTGAGGCATATTTAACTGTATCTGTGATACAATTATTTCAAGATTGATAGAAAAGATGAATTCAACAATGTCACTCGATGATTTATTTAGTGAAGGGAATCATAATATATTGCGGAATGTAAAAGTTAAGCAAAAATGTTAGCTTCTCTCTATGTTTTTTTTTCATGGACAAATTCTGACTGATATGACTAAAGGATCAATTTAGCAACTTGCCAAGAATAACACAGTTGTTTTTCATAGGAATACCATATTCTCAATAAAGTTCTTAATGATGTTAGACTATAGAGACGGAACAGAATATTTAGAGTAAATTTGAACAAATATTTTATGGCATCATATTATATATAAAATGTTATCATATTAAAAGCGGTAATGGAAGAAGCAAACACATATATATTTTTACTATTATAATATTATGTAAATAAGTATAATAATTGGAGTTATGTTTATAGAGAAACCATGTACACTACAACTAATTCTGTGATTCAACTCCAACTGCACGAAAGGTGTATTGTTCTGGAGCCAACGTAATGCCTAGTTTTCCTTTTAATAATGGTAACTTATTTGGATCTGATGGAAGTAGTTTGAATCTCTGCACAAGTGATGTTGTAAAGAGGAAAAACTCCATTCTGGCTAATGACTCACCAGGACAAACTCTTCGTCCTAAAAATAAAATAAATGTAAAGTTACATATATTTTATGATAGTATGATACTAAACCCCTAACGGGAGGGATTGTACCTGATATTCATATGATGAAGACATAATCTTTCAATCAGTTTAATTGAGGTCTGGAGCTGGCATGTCAGTTAACTGCTAGTAGTCTGTTGTTATTTATGTATTATTGTCATTTTATTTATTTTCTTTTGTTACATCTTTTGACATCAGACTCGGACTTCTCTTGAACTGAATTTTAATGTGCGTATTGTTATTGTTTTACTTTTCTACATTGGCTAGAGGTATAGGGGGAGGGTTGAGATCTCATAAACATGTTTAACCCCGCCGCAATTTTGCGCCTGTCCCAAGTCAGGAGCCTCTGGCCTTTGTTAGTCTTGTATGATTTTAAATTTTAGTTTCTTGTGTATAATTCGGAGTTTAGTATGACGTCCATTATCACTGTACTATTATGCATATTTTAGGGGCCAGCTGAAGGACACCTACGGGTGCGGGAATTCTCGCTACATTGAAGACCCATTGGTTGCCTTCGGCTGTTGTTTGCTCTATGGTCGGGTGGTTGTCGCTTTGACATATTCACCATTTCCTTTCTCAATTTTATGAAATACACTTTTAAAGTAAGCTCCAATTAAACTCATTTGATGAGCGCAAAAGGCTAAAGTCTGACAATTCATTTTAAAATAGAATCACTTTGATTTCCTATCTAACTTGGAATCGTATAAATGCATATTTTATACGTGATTCTAAAGACATCAGATACTTGATTAATTAAAAAAAAAAAACCAACCAGCATTTACATTCTTTACTGCTTTTTTATTATTATCAAAATAGTGAATATAACTTATGTTTTAGATATCAGAGTGTATTATCCCTGTTTTATAACATTACTATCATACTATGAGGTTAGTAAGAGAGAAAACAAGGGGAGATAACTGTACGTTTGATGCGTTTTGGTATCATTAGAGACACCAGAGATCACATCCAGATTTTGGTGGGATTCTTGTTATTCAGTCCTTTTTTCAGTGAAGTGTTTTTAAAAGTAATTGTTGTTATTCCTTTTTGCCTTAATCGTGGTATTTTCGGTTCCCAAAAATGTTTTAATTGTCCTTTTGGTATCTCCTGTCTCCAATTTACGTATATATATATATTTCTCCTTTCAACTTATTATATATGCATGGTAAAACTGTTTTTTTTTTCTTCACATATTAAAAAAAAAAGAAGGCATAACAAATAAATCAACTGCACACTTTAAGACAGTAATATAGAATTCCCGAATTTGTTTTAGGCAATACAGTGAAAAGTCAAATATACACTGCAACTGCTAATATTTGTCTCAACATTATAGAAAATCGAGTACTAAGTTTTGAACTACATCTTGTTCATTTTAAGGTTTACTATTTTTGCAAGTGATTAGAACAATCTTTGTCGCCACCATATGGTTATATTATGGACCTTTCTATTAGCATCTTAGTAAGTATGAATTTATATTCCTATAATTACAAAATTACCCAGACTGAAGACCATCACTTTATCTACATTCACAAGCTTTCTATCTGCATCCAAGAATCTTGAAGGTCTAAACTTTTCTGGTTCTTCAAAAATTTCAGGATCGTTCAGCACAGAATGCAAATTTGGTATAAGAATGGCATCTTTCGGGATCACATGACCCTTATAAATAAAATCTTTAGTCAACCCATGTGGAATAGCAAGAGGGGCAATGCCACCAAATCTCAGAACTTCATGTAAAACGGCTTCCGTATAAGGTAGTTTTCCCCTATCATCCATACACGGATATCTAGATGTTCCAATGACGTCACTGATTTCTTGTCGCATTAAAGTTTGGACTTCTGGGTGATTTATTAGCAATACTATAAACCACTGCACAGCCGTTGATGTCGTTTCAGTTCCCGCTACAAACAAGTCGCCTATTGTTTTTAAAAGCTGCTCGTCTGAAAGAAATACAAATGCAAATATGAATTATCAGATAGTCACAATCGGCAGTCCTCGGGTAAATCCGTTACTCTTCTTCTATCCTGAGATGAAGGTACGGAATCGGCAGAGTTGTGACGAATGAGATAGTCAGTGTATTTTGTAAACATGTATGTAGTAAGTTGATCGTAACCCTTTATCTGAAAGAACAAATGAAAGAAAACGACAGCAGAATTTTAAGGATATGCACAGTCATTTATTTTCAATATATAGAATGAAATTCAAAACAGTGTGGCTGTGGCCATTGATTGACACATTAAATTCATCCATTGACTATGACAATTTAGGTGAACGTTTGTATGTAACGACCACTGCTCACTATGTACTTTTTAAAGACACTTAAACTATGGGGTCACCAAAGGTTCTCGACACCTTAATAAAGTAATTCGAAAAATTAATCAGAAATAACACGATGTTTTGATTTATATTAATTATATAAATCAAAACATAAAGGTTATTCCTGATTAATTTTTCGAATTATTTTATAATTAAAGGCGTTAAGAAACCTTTGGTGACCCTACAGTTTAAATGTCTATCGCAGGTACGTCGTGAACAGTGATCGTTACAGACAAACGTTCACGTAAATTGTCCCAGTCAATGGATGAATTTAATGTGTCAATCAATGGCCACAGCCACACTGTTTTGAATTTCATTCTATATGCTTTACTAATGTACTTAATAATCAATATAACCTGTAAAATATCAGTGTTTAAGTATATGGTTGCAATAATCTCTGTTTAAAGTACACTAATTTAACCTTCCTTTTTTGGAATATAATGAATACAAATTAGGAAAAGAAAAAGAAATGTTTGTTGTTGCAATATGCAATGCACAATTCATATAGTGGTAATTGATGGTTTAATACTATTATATTGTACTATTTTTAGTATAATCACAAAACAAAAAGAACATCTTATTATATTTCTTATGTAACTTGAGAGAAAAAAAAACCCCATCATACATATTGTGTTCAGAAACTTACGATCAAACGTGGAGTTTGGATTGTCTCCCTCTGATTTCATTCTTTTCAAGTAGACATCGACATAATCTCGCAGATATTTTTCATCATATGTGTCCTCGTGTTCCTTTATGACCAGCGTCAGATGTTTTTCCACGTCATCAGCATTACGAAGATTACGTTTTAAGCCAAAAGGATCAAAAGGAATATGTTTAAGAAAAGGAAAAATGGTAGCCACAAACATTATATTGGTGTTGCTCAGATTTTCATTAATTTTTTCCAAAAGTGACATGAAAAACTCGTCAGTGTGTTCATAACGTTGACCAAAGTTTATTGAACACATTATATTGGAAACACACAAAGTCAAAAGTCCTCTAATATTGAATGGTGTTCCACGTTTTTCTTCGATGGCCTTAATCAAAACTTCAACCTCTTCCATTACTTTAGATTCCAAACTTTTCTTACCAAACCCAAACTCACGTAGTGCTCCTATTGCAAAAGTTCTGTGTTCTTTCCATCGCGGACCAGACGAACTTGCAATGCCTAAAATTAAATGAATTTAATAATAATGTTTATTTGACACAAAATATATACGACAAGTAAATCTTATGATGGAAAAACCATGTAAGTGTAATTTTAGTTTTCAGCATGTGTCTGTTTTATATGTTTTTCGTATGTTATAGATCTCAATTTTTTTAGAACTTCAAAAGTGACCATGTCTGAGAAATTCAATTTTAAAGTGATGCAATTTATTTACCGGAAACCTCACAAATAGACAAATTGAAGTTTCGTTAATTCACAGACGACATTCTAGATCACAAAGATATACCATGCACTCACCTTTATATCGACTAATTTCTTTCGCAATAAACATATCAGGACGTTCTGACGTTACATCTCCATTTTTGATGAAAACTTCTTTAAGTGTTTCTAGTCCATTAAATACGACCATTGTTTTGGATCCCAATATTAAACTAAACACATCACCATACTTTAGCCTATATTCTCTGAAAGTCTCTGGTAAATTGTCCAACTTCACGTTTAAGTTTCCCAGAAATGGTATTGTCGGTGGCCCCGGTGGCAGTGTGACATTTCTGGTGGTCTTTCTCAACAGAATGTACAGACAAAATCCACAAAATAACAAAAGCACTGTTGATAAGTCAAGCATTGTTACATCAAGTTTTGAATGTTGTTCTTTTTATGACTTTCACAATACCTAAGCTAGAACTTCCTTTTCCTAATCTTATATATTAAGTACATATAATAATGACGAAAAAGAAATTTGTTATTACAAGCATTCAAATGACGAAATAGCTTTAAAGAAACCGATTTAGTTGTTATATTGACCGTATAACCTTGTTCTATAATTAGATCACAGTATATGTACACTGTGTACATGGTGTATTACCTGGCCTATTTCAAAATGTTCAACCATAATGTATTTTATTCATTTATACAATTCAACTGATATTGATAGTGTTTGCTAAACAATGACAAATCTCACTCCATTTTGACGTTGCGGTTATTATTTCAAAGTAAAAAAAAAAATGTGTATTGAAGCAATTAAGCCTTTATAATTATTTCGTGAAAAAAGAAAAACACGGCCGACACTCGGCTAACCGAGAGATTGGTCGGTTAATCTATATTGAGTATGTGGCTATATGGGCGATTGGTCTGTTAATCGGGTTGGTTATACGTCTGTTAAGAGTAAAACGCTTAATTTAATGTTAAACTCTATTAAATATACAGATTTTTGGCATGTTATAAGAACCAAATTAAAAAAAGAAAAGTGTCTGACAAAATGATATCTATCATAGAACATTTTGCACTTGTAAAAACATTTCTTAGTCTGCGCAGTTTTCAGTAAAACTAAAAGGCGTCGCGGAAGTATGTAGTATTTATGCTTATACGCATAGCAATTTTTTTTAATAAAAGGCGAAACAAATAAATTTAGATATCATTTAAAGGACAAAAAATAGTACTGTGGTTATAAAAAATAAATTGACATTAGTAAATATTTCATAATTGTAAAATAACGTGATTAATACCACGTTTTAGTGAAAATTATGGGAATTAAGTCTGTTAATGGGTTGGACAATTGAAATTGTGTCAGTTAAGAGTTATTTAGCCACGACAATATTTTTGCTACCTTTATATTTTTCCCTTGAAAAATTTAAGAATGAGATGTTCCTGAGTAAACAAAAATGACAATACGGTGCCACAGTATCCTAGAAAGAGCATTTTTATTTTGACTTTCTTTGCATTTTATAGAAGGATGTGTCACTTCATTATAACGTGATATGGATTGGCCTCTGGAATATGCATGAATTTTTTATTGACGTTTTCAATCAGCCTTAATTGTGTCTGTTCGAAGTAGCACGTTCTCAATTCCGACTGAAAGTGTCTTTCTAATACAACACAGGGTACATATAACGTGTTCTCGTTTACATATGAACATGATATTTGTCACTGGACGTTAGATCCTAATTCGTCAGCATCATCCAATTGGTTCTTTTCTTAATCATGTGTTGTTTACAAATCATTCTAAAGAAGTAAACACAAAGGAGCGAATGCAGCTACATTTGGTTATTTTAAGTTTCAATTCATTTTATTCCGTTTAGTTCCTTTCTACATAAGTGCAGAGGAGATTTACAGTTATCTATGGTGGCCGGTGAAGTCCATTTCGTGTTTTCGCAATTTCGCCTTTCATATTCTATAGGGCGAAAAGGCGAAATCGCGAAGTCGAAAACGCAAAAACGCGAAGTCGAAGTCGGTTTCGCGTTTTCGCGTTTTCGACTCCGCAATTTCGCGTTTTCGCCATATAGAATATGTAAGGCGAAAACGCTAAAGCGCTAAACCGCAAAATGGCATTAACCTGCCACCATAGTTGTCCGCATGTAAACTTCTAGAATTTGTCACCAATATAAGTACATCGCAATCCGTTACTGTTTCAACAGCCATCGGTGTTTCATGTGTGTATACTTAAACAAGTATTATTTTTCTCTAGTTTTTACCAATGTATCACTCTCTACTGTTCCTTTATATTATTTTATATTCTGCGTTTCCATCCAGATTCTTATGTATACCATGAGGGTCCGGATTGTATTCTTTAAATTGTTATGTAATTTTTTTCTACATTTTATTTATCTTACTCATTATTCTTTCTTTATTTTTCATATTTTGTCATCCCAATATATTTTACTTACTGATGTTTAGTTACATTACGACGTTTATCTCTGATTTATATACTGGTTACCAATGTAGATGGCACTGGACGTTAAGCAACCAACAATCAATCAATCAATGTAGATGACAAATTTGTGTCATTCATGACAATTAAACAGAATCAACATGATATATGCGATCATTCTTGGATGAAATTAATATAACTTTAATATTACACTTTTTGAAACAATTTTTATCGATTTCCAATTTCATGTGTTGTTTCCTTATATGTTATGTTTCATTGCTCATGTGTTTTTTTCGTATATTTTAGCCTCTCGTCTTGAGCCTACTTATTTGATCCGATAACACCCCATATAGCAATAAAATTATACTTTTATTGCCATTCATAACTCTTAACAGACCAATTAACAGACCGGGTTTTATACATCCGACCCATTAACAGACCAGGTTTTAAATAAAGATTGATTTATGTCACCAAAATACGGATTTTCGTGTAGATTTTTCACACAATGATATCAATATGGTTAACAAACATAATGCCTTTCTTTTTTCGATGTTCAAAATATTGAATGCAAGTAAATTTAACCAATGTGTCATTTTGTGAACATTTTATGTATGTAAAATGTGTATAAATTTGTTGATGAGTAACCCGCCTTTTCATTTTATAGATCGTACATCGAAGCTAGAAAAATAATAATTACACCACTGAATTCAGTACAATGAATTGTTTTGTTAGACATGCATACTTTTTATGATGAAAATATATTTAGAAAGTCATGCAATGAAACATGCTGAACTTTCAATGATTTTCTCGATAACACCTGATTAACAGACTTTAGCCAACCCGATTAACAGACCAACCGCCGATATAGCCGCATACTCAATATAGATTAACCGACCAATCTCTCGGTTAGCCGAGTGTCGGCCGTGAAAAAGAAAGGAGAAATTAATCATAGGTAATTAAACCTCTTTAAACAGCAAGCATAATTAAAAAAAAGAGAAGTAAATATGAACAATATGACAAAACGTAAAATCTTAAAAGACACGAATTAACAGCGATACAAACAACCTTACTTAAAAAAAAAGATACGGAAATCACGTTGGAGAAGGGTAAGCAGTTACCACTCTACTGGTGGAACTCTCTGTTTTGCTCATTCTCTCAAGCTCATTCTAAGTTATATTCAAGTTGCAATGGAAAATGTTATGAATAAAGAAAAGAAGTGACGACAATTTGAAAATATGTATACGTGGTCATTGACTCAATTTTGACTCAGTTATTCCGTAACAGTCAATAGTTTTAGCCTTATTAAACACAAAAAATCGATAGAAATGAAAAGTTCACAATTCGGAAGCTGAAATCATCTCACGAATGAGAACGGTCTACACGGAATAGTACAAACCGTCACATTTCTATAATTTACTTGTTATTCATCATTTCTATATGGCAGTTAATTGAGATTTTTTTCGAACTTGTTAACTAAATCATTTATCTGTTTGTCTGTACTATGAGGTATTATTCGTAACTCTCGGACCAATGAAACATATTAAGGACTATTCTTTCAATATTCTTAAATGTAGCTGAATTTGCCGCACACAATTGAGTCATGAGGGGCTCAAACTGGCCATGGATAGGGAAGTCTGTCCTTAAACCACCAACTACTCTGCCTCCTGCTACCTCTACGTCTGTCATAAAGTATCTAGCCTTTTGTGCCATATCAATATCCATTTCCAGCCAATTATTTGCAAGCAGCAGTTGTTGATTATTCTTGTTGGATAATCATTATTATACGTATACCTAAACGTTAAGACACAGAATATGTAGCTATATGACCCTAGGTATGAAGTATTTATACAGAAGATAGCCTTATGTCAGTATGTCGTTGTTACAGACATAATACTGTGGATTCATTATTTTTCGTTGGAACAAATATTCGTGTGTTTCGTGGGTAGAAGTGAACAACGAATTTCAATGTTCAACGTTCAACGAAAAACAAATTTCTATAAACTTGTATCCAGACTTTTGCAGAACCTTGAAATAAAATATCCACGAAAATTCGAGGTTTCCGTAATCCACGAAAATTGGTACCAACGAAAATAAAAGAATCCACAGTATTCCGTATTTTACCGTGTTGTAACGTAGTAAACCGTAATAGCCTCTGAGAACCCTGGCTGACACCTAGCTTTCCTTATAATAATAGTCATCTAAAGAGTTAGATTTAGATAAAAGTTGAGGTTTACCTCTTTGTGGAAAAAATAGTACCCTGAGTAAACTACTACAGGAGTGTGTGACCATTTTGTAAATAAAAGATTTTCCTTCGTTCATCATAAAAAGCTAGTAAGAGTGTCAAGTACATTCCTTAAAAAAAGTTGAATTTGAGCTTATTTGTTAAGTGAACAGTGTCATTATTTCAAGAAATGTGCGCCATAAAGGTTTTATTTCCCCAGCCTGATGACATTATACAAAATATGGACCGGATCGCAGGAAACGAAGACATATTACTTTTATCCTATAAATAATGCATTTACATTATTTCAAGTAATAATTACTGGAGCTTTGTTTACGGTAAACCATAAGAATGCAAACTGTTATTATGTTATTATACTTCAACAGCGGTAAATAACTCATGAAAGAAGAGATTCAGTCTTACCATTGAATTGCATTGGATCAATTTCTTTTCTGTAAGCAGTAATCATCTATCACGAAAATCACGATAGACAAAACAACCCATGGAATATGAATATGAACTTTAAGAATGAAAAATCCGGAAAAGACAGCAATGATATCCCCACACCCTATTACCGGCTATTGGAAGTGCGGATGCCAAATTTATCGTACAGTTTAGAAATGACCGGATTAATGGAAATCTACTCGTATTTCCACTTGTTTGCAGGACAGCTGTTGTTTTATTTAAGGCCAAGGAACATTAAACGGCCTATGTATCAGATTTTGCTTAAATTTTGCATACAACCTTCAATTTAACTACAACTGTAAATTGAAAATAATAATGCATTAATCTCTTTTGTTATACGAAATATTATAGATTGATTTCTTTCAGTATGGGTGTATATTTGTATGGAAAGAACAAAAAAAAAAAAAAAAAAAAAAAAAAAAAAAAAAAAAAAAAACAGAACAAAGTCGGCGAAAAACTTTCTAAAATTTGTCTAAAATCATCAAATCTGTTATTTGTACTCCATAGTTTTTTTCTTCTTTAAAAACACTTACATTTCTATTTTAATGATATAAAGTAATCATATGGTTACCCACTTCGTTTTTTGTCTAATAATCAATTTGTTACCTTGGTAGTGAAAAACATTTTACATCCTGCAACGCGATGACGTTACGATTATTTCGACGTTTTATTGGATTTTTTTCACAAAGAACATAATTTTGAATGATGTATATCATACAAACGAAGTCGGTGACTCTATCTGTATTTTGCATCATCAAAAAGTAAATGGAAGTATCAACAAGATATTTTTTTAAAGAAAAATCTATGGAGTAGAAATCAGGGATTTGATGATTAAGGTGGCTCGGGACTATTCGACTGCGCATAATTTCACCCATGAATTACAAAAGTATTTGTCGTAAATTCAATATATTTTTTAAAAATATTTTGATTGATTAGAAATGTTAAATCATTGTAGTTATCCGACTAATATAATATTTTCGTTATTATCCGTATTTGTCAAAATAACATTTCACCCATTTTCCCACCAAAATTTGGGTTTTAAGGCAAAATAATTTTTATTTTCCTTATCGGTGACCTATGTTTTATGTTGGCTCATTCTTTGAAGCTATATTACAGCTTTTTATATTACAGTTTTGGACCAATTGTTATAGAACGTTTTTTTGATATTCTGATAAAGATATGTCAACACCTCTATTTTCCCTATCATTTCATTGAAAAATGGTCCCTTTTACATACCTGTTTAAAAGTAAAATTTTGAGCTTAATTGGTCCGTGATCCCCTATTTTTGTCGACCAATTTGATTCACTTTCTGTAAAGAATAAAATAACAAAAAATACGGCACTTCTAATAGAAACTTCGAATAGGCCCGAGCCACCTTAAAGACACAATTTAGAAGTTTTTTTCGCCGATTTTATTTGCTTTCTAAACATATGTTCACCAGTTTTAAAAGAATCTAATCAGTAATATAATTTAAATGATAAATTAGATAAATGCATTGTTTTTTCGATTTTCAGTTGTTGTTCATCGAGCCAGAGTTGTTTGTAAAATTTTACTGGAATCTGTGACTTAGTCTATTTACTGTAAATTGACCTTGATAGTAAACGGTACTGATTCGATAACTTGAAAAAACCGTCTAGAAAATTTTCATCCCTCGAAAAATCTGTCAAAATGTGTGCGTTTGTGTTATATATGACTGAAAGTGGCAACAATGACTGACTTTACTTTTATTTGACAAAATGTACTTTTATACATAGACCCAACTGAAAAAGAGACAAATATGGTTTTTTTTTTGCAAATCAAAAGAAACTCAAAGCGCAAAGAGTAAAACAAAGAACGAAATGTGAATATTATTTTGTATTTAAACTTTATAAGAATCTTTTGCTAATACAATTCTCTCAGTAAATTTTCACTATGTTTCTTTCAATTATGAATAAACATTGTTCAATTGCAGCCCTACCATTCTGCCTTATTAAATTCGATATCATCCTTGGAAACATATAATTTAGTTATTTAACCGTAACTGGATCACTGTTATACAACTTAATAGGTTTCAATCAATATATTTACCCCTGTTGCAGTGCCGTAATAGTCATCTGGAGCGTTAGGCTATCGATAAAACTTATGGTTTACTTCTTTGTGAAAAAAATAAGAAAAAAAAATAAAAAGATTTTCCTTTGTGCAACCTAAAAAGATAGTAAAAGTGTCATTATTTCCAGAAATATGTACCATAAAGGTTTTATTTCCCCATCTTTATGACATAAACCAAAATATTACAGGATCGCAAGAAACGAATACATATTTACTTTTATGATACATAATGCATTTACATTATTACTGGAGCTTTGTTAATGAAAAAAACTAACTGTCATTATGTTATTATACTTCAACAGCACGGAATGAGAAATCGTCTGGAGCCAACGTTACGCCTAGTTTTCCAGCTGTTGATGGCAAATGCTTTGGATCTGATGGAAGAAACTTGAATCTTTGCACAAGTGTAGTTGCAAACAGAACAAACTCCATTCTCGCTAATGACTCGCCAAGGCATACTCTTCGCCCTACAAAACAATTTATATCACAACATCGATGGCTATATATTGTTATTCGTTTGAAATCTTTTGGATTTTTTTCTTCATTGACGTTTACCTCACAACTACTTTAATTCATTTCGGACATAAAAAATAAAAATATCTGCAGTACAATAAAACACTATTTAGCATAATTATGTAAAGCACTAATATAATATCTTTATAAATAACAGATACAAAAAAATACAAATTATTTTTTATGCAAGGCAAACTTGTGAAATGTTATTCTTTTATGGAAGTAAGTGATCGCATTTCGATTAAATTTCAAATGAAATCACTTAAAAAATCTTACATAAGTCAAATAAGTGAGAAAATTATTTTTATTTGTACGTAGCTTAACCTTTATACGACGGGTGCCACATGTGGAGCAGGATCTGCTTACCCTTCTGGAGCACATGAGATCACCCCAAGTTTTTGGTGGGGTTCGTGTTGCTAAGTCTTTAGTTTTCTTTGTTGTGTCTTCTGTACTATTGTTTGTCTGTTTGTCTTTTTTATTTTTAGTCATGACGTTGTCAGTTTATTTTCTATCTATGAGTTTGACTCTCCCTCTGGTATCTTTCGTCCCTCTTTTATCCGATACAGTTCACATTTCAGATATCTAAATTGTGTTGGGTAAGTGCATTGTTAATTCTAACCTTACGTTTAACTATTATAAACCAATTTATCAATTTTACTCATGGTTGAGATTTCATTGTTTATAGATAATGTTTTTTTTAATACCCTCAACAGAAATCTGTGTATCCAGAACAAAAATAGAAAAGACATCTTTCAACAGTAATATCTCCTTAATAACTATAGAATTGTTAAACTATCTTCCTTCACATTTGTCTGAAAGTTTCAGACCAAATTACACCAAGAAGTAAAGACAGTATTTGAAATGACACAAGTACGATCACCCACAGTCCCTCTCCCACAAAAAAGCAAGCAAAAGACACAAGACTAAAACTCTACATGCACTTTGTAAAGAATGTCTATTTGTTTTAGATGCTTATCAACAAATACATTAATGTAGTGAGCCATCAAAAGTATTTATTATTATTCGTATAGATAGATAATTACCAAGACTGAATGCTAAAACTTTGTCTACATTTACAAGCTTTCCTTCGGCATCCAAGAATCTTGAAGGTCTAAAGGTTTTTAGATTTTCAAATACTTCAGGATCGTACAAAACAGAATGTAAATTAGGTACTAGCATGGAATCTTTAAGAATTAAATGTTCTTTGTAATTAAGATCTTCAGTTAAACAATGTGGAAGAGAAATAGGGCCAATACACCCAAATCGCAGGACTTTGTGTAAAACTGCCTCTGTATAGGGTAGATTTGCCCTATCCTCCATACATGGATATCTAGATGTACCAATGACGTCATAAATGTTTCTTCGCATTAAGTTTTGAATTTCTGGGTGATTTATTAGCAAAACTATGAACCACTGCATAGCCGTTGATGTCGTTTCAGTTCCTGCTACAAACAAGTCTAATATTGTTTTTAGAAGTTGCTCATCTGAAAAAAATATTGGAAGCATTGCAGCTTTCTATATAACTTTCAATTAACTTAATATTAATCGTCAGATCTTTTGACCATTTCAAGCTGTAAGCTGTTAAATTAGGGGAAAAAACTTATCCTTTATATCTTAATTTTGAAACCTATCAAATAAAAATTAGATAAAAAAATGTTACTTTGAAAACCGTTTGAATTCTAAAAAGTAAATAAACTACTAATAATATGAATTTCATACGTGAAATTATATCCTATAATCCTATAATTTCATAATTGTTATAAGAACTCTGAAGTTCACACCTTTTTGTCAATTGATAAAAAAAACCCATTTGTCTCTACATGTCAAATATGTTTTCCGAATCGAACCTAAAATAAGGACCTACCGGTACAGACCGCGACACCTATTCAAGTGTCCATAGGCTAGCAGGACCATATACTCATATACAATTGAAAGACCTTGTATGAAGATGATCCTCATTCATATTTAAGGGCATACGATACAGTTACAGGGGAGATAATCACGTTGATTACGTTGCTACCGTAGAATGCTTTCTTTCGCGAAAACGCGACAAATAACGTTAATTTTTGCCGTTGTTTCTGCCGTAACGTCGCCTTTTGTAATAACGGAAATTCGCGGAAAAAAATTGACGTCATAATATCGGTTGTCCCGCGATTCAAAAACGGGCACCATGCCTTACGAGAAGAATGGAAAGAGAAAACGCAGGAGTAATGTTTCTAAATCTATGCTTCAATATCATGAGGACATGAAAAAAGTAAGAATAGAGAAACCCGAAATTGAGAATTGTGACCTGTTCTTATCTACATCATCCGAAATATCATGGCAGGATGGGAGACGTATTGTTGAGCTGGATGTGCTGGCAAATTCACTACGGTCATGTAAAATGTGTACTATCCCGCTACAGTTGCACAATACCGAAGGTGAAAAAAGACAAGGACTTGGGAGTTACCTAAGCGTTCGCTGTGCTGAATGTAACTTTATTAATACAATACAAACAAATAAAACGCATGTAAACGGTTCAAGAGGCCCGGGAGTATTTGACATCAATACAAAAACCGCAATTGGTAAGTTTTCATGATTATAGAACATTTTAGACACTCTAGGATAACTCATCCTCGTTTTGTGCTTAATGTACGAATATATATCATACAAGTTTTAGACCAATTATATTTCTCTTTATGTCTGTGACTTGTAACAGAATTACCCAACCAACTCCTGAATTTTTCAAAGCTATATTTGTTTGTACAATATTTTATCCTGTAATTAGCCGACTATTGTAAAATAACAAATTTTTAAATAAATTTGTGTTTATATTTACTTGTACAAATAAAATCTCCTGTTATCCCAATGGCATGTTGTGAATATTTTTGAGCGCTCTTCCCGGTCCGCGTTTCAAATATTCCGATTTCTCAGTTGAGAAATCAGTGACAATGATTTAGATTTCATAACTAAAGTTTTTAGTGTTGGTAGTAATTTTAGGATAAACACAATATATGTACATTGTCGGAAAATAATAAATTTATAATATTTGCACTCAACAAAGCAAGCAAGACATTTTTAAAATTAGTGTATCCAAGGGGAGGGTCCGGGGGTTCAGACCCCCCTGTTTTAGACGATCAATGCATTTGAATGGGAGCATATAGTTGGAACCCCCCTTTACTTTGGGTTGGGACCCCCCTTTTTAATATGGATCGATCCGCCCCTGCTTACGCATACCTTGATATGCATCTGTAACATTTTGAGAATGGGAGCATATTTTAAAAAATCCATTGTATAGAATTTTGAGAATGGTAATGGGAAAAGTGTCAAAGAGACAACAAACCCGACCATAGAACAGACAGCAATGCAGTGGGAAACTCCCGCACACGGAGGAGTCCTACATCTGGCCCTAAACGAACATGTATACTAGTTCAGTGATTATTGACGTAATACTAATTTCAGAATTATACAAAAGAAATTGAAATTTAAAAACAAACATACAAGACTAACAAAGACCAGATGCTCCTGACTTGGGACAGGCGTAAACTGCAAATATTTGTATTGATTGATTGATACTTTAGTCGTGGAGGACATATTTGTTATACCACATTTTCTTATTCATAAAAAAATATATATATTTATGAAATGTAAGATATTTCGCTGACACTGCTCACTGAACTTTAACATAAAAAAAACAAACATTCAATTATATTGGAAAATAAATTATAAATCGCCATATATGCATGTTAAATTCTGTTGATGACAAATCAACCAGAACAAACGGAAACAGATAGACGGCGACATCCTATCATTTTATTTTTTTATTGCATTTCATTTAAAAACAATATTTCAAAATTTTAATGTTTTTGGTGTATCGTTTTCTATATAATTGCAACATAAAACAAAAGGTCAAATTCTTGGATGACAATTACATATTACAAGACGAAGCATTGTATAGTTCGAAGGAGAATCATTTATTGATTTTACACGGAGTCTTTTACCGGTAGAAATAACGTAGGAAAGATAACGTCACCACTTCCTGATTGAGCAACAAACGTTACGTTCAATCCCGCCACAACGTGACACAGTCGGAAAAGCTGTATTTTTCTGCAGTTTTTAATAAATATCTTGAAAATGAGTTCATGGACCCCCATTTTTCAAAACGGCAATTTGTTCCATTTTGTAAGGAGATTATTTGACCCAAATTTTATAAAGCTGTAAATAGAGACATTTTTTTAATTTTGATAAACATGGAGCAAAAAATGACGTTTTTCCTCAAATCAGGAACATTTGATAAATATGAGTTATTTCTGAATAAAAATTGTATATTTGTTTAGAATACTTATAAAGTAGAGACATTGCTGATTATTTAACAAAAAACAGTTTGTGTGTATCTTTTATAACAAAAAAGTTATGTCTTTCTTTCGAAAAAGAAAATACGGCCACAAATCTGAATTTTGAGCAAATATACAAAATTTCGACCTCATTTAACTCAAAAAGTAGTTCATGAAGGTATATTTTTTTTTACATATTTGATTTAATCAGGTAAAAAATAGCCTATATGCAAATTTTCATGAACTTGTAAATACAGGTTCAAAACTGTATCGTATGCCCTTAAGTTATGTTGTCTACGTTTATGAGTAAAAAACCTGACAAATTGTTGTCACGACCCATTTAATCACGGAATTACCTTTTAGTTTCTATAGAAAAATATTTGTTGACATTGACAACTTTGTAATATTCAATTACAATTATTTTGTGAATTCGAGTACAGCATATCAATTTAGACTAAAATAAGCATTTTGATTATAAATTACATTTCTATTAATTTATTTTTAAAAGATTAAAGACCTAAAAAGCGAACATACATTTTTGTAGAACACATGTGCTTACATAACCGACAGTGTGGTAAACATTAGAGTTAACAGTCGCTTTATATCACAGAATAAGGAGAGAAAAAGGTTTTCTTATTGTAACTTTTAACTTCCAGTTGTCATAATTTCCAATAAATAGCAACACATCTTCATGTCAGTCCCTTAATCCTATAATCAGTGAACTATTGTCCATAACATGGAAAAAAAAACCAGCATTAAAAAACCGACCCAAACAAGAGGTATACAAATATCTTTTTTTGCTTCAATGGTTGATTTCTATAAAATGGCGTGAATACAACATTTAATCCTGGTATCTATGATGAGTTTATTTACAACCACTAGGTCGATGCCATGGCTGGTGGGGTTTTAATTCCCCGAGGGTATAACCAGCCCAGTAGTCGGCACTTCTGTGCTGGCATGAATTAGCATTTAAATGGTCATTCTTACAAAATTAACCGTTTACAAACCTATTGAATTTTTGAAATATGAAAGCTTTTCTACCTCAGGAATAGATTATCCTAGCTGTACTTGGCAAAACTTTTAGGAATTTTGGTCCTCAATGCTCTTTAACTTCGTACTTTATTTGGCTTTTTTTTTCTTTTTTTTTTTTAAAAACTTTTTTAGATTCGAGCGTCACTCATGAGTCTTTTGTAGACGAAAGGCGCGTCGAACGTAAATACAAAATTTAATCCTGGTATCTATGATGAGTTTATCATAGGCAGTTTTAGGGATTTAAACCATAAATGCTTTAACCTCAACATGAAAATGTGGTTACACTTTAATGTCTATTATTATAACCTTTTATAGCTGCTATGTTAACATGATGAAACAATTAATGACTAAAGTCAGAAATAATATCAACTTTCGAAAATTGCTCATGGAGTTGATTCAAGGCCACCCTTCTCTAGTGACAAAGTTATGAAATATTTATGATATTGACCTAATATTGTATAGTATGTGAAAACCCATGCACATTTTGACCATAAACTTACAATCAAACGTAGACTCTGTTTTCCCTTCTCTTCAAGTAAATATCAATATAATCTCTCAGACTATTTTCGTCAAAGGTCTCTTTAAGTTCATTTATGACAAGTGTTAAATGTTTTTCCACGTCATCGACGTTACGAATAGTATGTTTTATACCAAAAGGATCACAGGGAACATATCTGAGAAAAGGGAAAATTGTAGCCAAAAACGATTTGTTGCCATTGCCCATGATTTCATTAGTCTTTTCCAAAAGTGCAATAAAAACCTTGTCAGTGTGTTCATAACGCTTTCCAAAGATTATTGAGCACATTATATTAGAAACACATAAAGTCAAAAGTCCTTTGATTTTGAATGGTGTTCCATTTTTTTCTCCAATGACCCTAATCAAAACTTCAACTTCTTCCTTTATCTTTGATTCCTGGCTCCTTTTACCAAATCCAAACTGGTGAAGTGCCCCTATTGTAAGTTCTATGCTCTTTCCACAGGGGCCTAGACGAACTTCCAATAGCTGAAACAATATTGATTTAATTTTCAATCATTAAAACTCATGCAAAATATACCTAACAATAAAATTTATGTTGTAACATTCATTAGTTTCCCCATCACTTACAGTTTATGTCATTGACTTTTGAGATATCTATAGGTTGCACTTATGTTAATACAGAAAATGCAATTTACCAATAGGAACTCCCTTTCTAACTAAACATGTGCCACTTTAACTATGATGTTTTGTAAACAATTATATCCTAGAACGGAAAGTCTATATGCACTATTTCTTAATCAAAGGTCAAAACATAGGTGCATATTTTCAACATTTATATGCCCGAATTTTTAAGAGTTTAAACGTATACTAAAATTCTGTACTACCGCCACCTACACTCTGGTCTTCCTTACATTTTAATTTTCACCGCTTTCATATAGTTTTATACTGGTAACCTTCCCAAGTTATGTCTCTATTAGATGAAAGATAGAGATCATATCTTGGACCCAGTACGTAATCAAAACAAAATATCTATGAATATTATATATCTCCCAAAGAGTCGTGACTTGAGAAACAGCTGTTTTTACCAAGTACAACCTACAATAAGTGATTTCCTTTGTCAATGACTATCATTGGTTATATAGCAATGGTAAATCTTCAGTCAATTCTCTATCCAAAGAGATATTTGGTGCAAGATGTATTTTATAACGAAAAAAGATCACAAAGGGACATTCAAAACTCATAATTAGAGAAAAAAAAACCATCGCCATGGCAAAAAAGAAACAACTGAAAGTACACAAAACAGTGCATACAAAAATGCAGACTCGACCTCAACATAAAACTAGGTTGGTGATCAGATAGGGAAAAAAGTAAGATAAAGGTATTGGCTTTGCAAAAAACAATTTTCAGCCTTCAGTTAAAATAAACACATTTTTCTTGATTTGTCACTCCACTAAGTGTTATTGGCTTCTTACAGTTATTATGAGAAATATCTTTTACAATAAAGCTATCAGGACGTTCTGACGTTACATCTCCATGTTTTGATAAAACTTCTTTAAGTGTCTCCAGTCCATTAACTACGACCATTGTCTTGGATCCTAATATTAAACTAAACACATCTCCATACTTAAGCCTATATTCTCTGAAAGCTTCTGTTAAAATGTATAACTTCACGTTTAAGTTTCCCAGAAATGGTGTTGAAGATGGATACGATGGAAGTTTGACATTTCTTGTTGTTTGCTCCTCAAAATATAGACGCTAAGTCCACAAAAGAATAGAACCACTGTCAAGAAGTCGATCATCGTCACGTCTAGTACTTTCTTATTATCGTCCTATTCAACAAGTGACGAACAATTCATGTGTTGATATGAGCATATATTATTAATGATGAAATTAAACTTTAAAAAAGCAAATTAGTAAATTGTTTTTGTTCCAAAAAAAGGTTACTGTATGCGTGTCCTAAATGTGTATTACCTGGATGGTTGTAAGTTAACCTTCCATGAATGTTTATATAAAAAAGAAGATGTGGTATGATTGCCAATGAGACAACTCTCCACAAGAGACCAAAATGACACACAAATTAACAACTATAGGTCACCGTACGGCCTTCAACAATGAACAAAGCCCATACAGCATAGTTAGCCATAAAAGGCCCTGAAATGACAATGTAAAACAATTCAAACGAGAAAATTAACGGCCTTATTCAAATTAAAAAAATGAACGAAACACAAATATGTAACACAAAAACAAACGAATTTCGGGCTCCTGGCTTGGGACAGGCACATACATACATAATGTGACGGGGTTAAATATGTTAGCGGGAACCAAACCCTCCCTCTAACCTGGGACAGTGGTATAACAGTTCAATATAAGAACGAACTATAAAAATCAGTTGAAAAAGGCTTCATAGCTGACTATGCGTAATGGGCTTTGTCAGCTGATGAACAACAATACAAGTGGATCCAAGGATGTGTATATGTATATAACATACTAGTAATATTTAGTTTGCTTTTAATTTACTGATAACAAAATCAATATTTATACCAATAAAACAATATTCAATGATCTTATTACAGTGTTAAATTGGTAACATTTTAGGATAAGTTTATTGAAAGGAGTGATAAGTTTACGAGGATCATTTCTGAATACGGGCTCGGTTAACAACATTTCCGTAAAAATGAGGATGTGCTATCCCGTTTGAAATACATTTATTACAGGTACAACCAGACTTCAAAACCAAATCTTTATATCTATGGAAAAAGTAAGTAAAGGTTTTAAGTAATTTATGGTAATGATATCCCTGGTTTAATAATTTACCAGTAATACATAGATTACGTTTAGTGTATGATAAGGTTTTGTGGGGAAATTCCATGCTTGCTATACCAAGATTCACTCGTACGCACTTTAGAAAATATCATTGAGTTATTCAGAATGATTATTTTGAAAAAAATACTTTTCATGTATCAGAGAGCTCTTTGTTAATGAAATAACGCTCCAAAAAAGTGAACTTGTGGCATTAAATCGAAATTTAATGACGTTTGAAACTCAATCTTTCTATTGCTTTTAAAAACGTTAATGGGATATCGAGAACGTATGTTTTTGTAATTCATAAGTAACAAGAATGTGTTCCCAGTACACGGATGCTCCACTCGCACTATCATTTTCTATGTTCAGTGGACCGTGAAGTTGGGGTAAAAACACAAATTTGGCAATAAAATTAGACAGATCATATCATAGGGAACACGTGTACTAATATCAAAAACTACCTTGACCAAAAACTTTAATCTAAAGCGGGACCGACGGACGAACGGACGGACGAACGGACACACAGACCAGAAAATATAATGTCCCTCTATTATCGTAGGTCAACAGTCCAGTAGTGAATGTAACAAATAAAATACATTATTGAAAATATTACAAGTACCGCTGTGTACTAGAACAACATATTTGTTATGTAAGGAGAACATTTTAATTTTTTTCCAACAAACAATCGGCATTCATACGCGACCAATCTGTGCCCATCTTGCCGACTTGTTCCTTTAGAACGATTTAATACAAGATCATCTCAGAAAGAATGAGAAGAAGTTACAAATGGGTACTGCAGATAGTGTTACGTCTGTTTATTGTATCATGACTTACAACTAGATATATTAACAAAAATGATCGGTTGAAAACAAAACTGTACGATAAAATAGAATTTGAAATCATCCCCTCGTTAATTTCGAACAGCGGTATACTACTGTTGTCTTTATTTATGGATGCCATCCCAAGTTGGTTGACCGTTATGAAATATTTGTTTCACAGATGACGGCGGATATGTTCGAATTGTCGTAACCACAACCCTGCCCTCTTTTTCCCGAATGTGACCAATCGAATTTGACTTATCATCGAGTTCGTACTGACATGAGCATTACAGAGGATGTGCATAACCATCCGGAGACACTGAGATCATCCCTGGTGGGGTTCGTGTTGATCAGTCTTCAGTGTTCTATGTTGTGTTTTGCGTACTTAATTGTATTTGTTTTTTGGTCTTTATTTTTAAAAGTCCATTTAGTACCTTTCGCCACTCGTTCAAAGTATTTACATTAAAAACTGACAAATGCTATTTTCTGTTGAGACACACGTTTAACATTGCGTAAACGTGGGAATAATATATTTCGTGATATATAGAACTACGGTTGTAACTCAATAAATCGAATGTTGCCTTTAAACGACTAAGAAAGTTCCGTATTACTTTGCGTTTAAAGCTTTCAAATAGCTTGTTTTTTTTGCATTGAAACATTTGGTGTTGATTTCGGAATTTGAGGTCCTAAATGCTACTCAACGTCATATCTTAATGGACCTTTTTTACTTTTTTATTCTAGCGTCACAAGTGAGTCGCTCGTCTAGCAAAATTTGTTTTTAGCCTGGTATCTCTCAATAGTTTTTTTGTAAAATTGTTAAAATTCGTTGGCCGAAAAAATGTATGACGTCCGGGTGCGTGATTTTTGCGCTTCGGCTGTTGTCTGATCTCGGGTCGGGTTGTTGACTATATGACATTTTCCCTATTTCTGTTCTCAGTTTTATAGTAGCCACTACCGGACGTTTGTCAAATAATTTATATGCTTTCCTGCCACTCAAAAGACTTAACAATAACTTTTGCATAAATTGCCATGCCGATGCCAACTCTTCTTCGGCTTTTATATTTTAAATGACTTTTCATTATATTTTTCGCCTTGATGATCGTTACGTTACAAGCGTCCAGTCGGATAGAGTATTTTTTGGCAAATACCACGGCAGAGAGGGTAAAAAAGGCATATCCTTTTTGCATATACCCCGGCGGCGTTAAAAAATGAACGATATTCATTTGTTAACAGTAAATTGGGGAAAAATACACTACCAACCAATCAAAACCCATGATTCTTACATAAGGTGTAATTATAACATAAATATAAATTGTTTAATATGCTGTGGTATATTTATTGTCCAAGTTAGTATTTTTTGTAATCATATTAAGCCTTTGTGATGTAGATGTAGATCAAGGCAGTACGGGAATAAAATACCAACTTGGATTGAATACAATGAATATAGATTTATTTGAATTAACTAATTGACTGTGAACTTCTTTTCTTTTCCTGTTTTTTTTCTCCTGTCGAAAAGTTGTTTTTAATATTGAGGCATTTACAAAACAAAACTAACTAGCGATTGTTCCTAATAATATTCCTATTTACATTATTATACTCCGACGGCACAAAAAGAAAACTCAACGGGTGCTAATGTAAGTCCTAATTTTCCTTTTATTGACGGCAAGTTGTCGATGTCAGCAGCTATTAGTTTAAACCTTTGTATGAGTATTGTTGCAAATAGGAAAAATTCCATTCTGGCCAATGACTCGCCAAGACAAACTCTTCTTCCTATAATAAAAATACCAACAAGATAGTTAAAATCAATATTATAAAGTATAAAAGCAAACTTTTAAAAAATGATTCTTGCATAAATATATAGAAGTCTTCAGGCATTTTTCATTCGCAATAAAAAATTATTTCGTTACGTATTAATTCCATGACTGCGTATTGAGCAAGATACAACCAGGAGTGATTATGCAAAAAAAAACTAGCATGATACTTTATTCCTTTTGTTTTAAATGAACAAAGAGAGTTTGTGTTTAAGCACTTTTTAAGAAAAGAAATAAGATTACAAAAACTATGTTACCTAGTCCAAAAGCTAGAACCTTGTCCAGATTAATGAGTTTTCGTTTTGTATCCAGAAACCTTGTAGGACGAAACGCCTCTGGATCGTCAAATATCTCTGGGTCATATAAGACGGAATGTAAGTTAGGCATCAATTGGGAACCTTTCGGGATCATGTAACCCTTATAATTAAAATCCTTCGTTAGTCCATGAGGTAGTGTAAAAGGTGCTATACATCCAAATCTTAGGACCTCATTTAAAACTGCTTCCGTATAAGGTAACTTAGGTTTGTCCTGCATACATGGATATCTGGATGTTCCTATGACATTGTTTATCTCCTTTCTCATTTCATCCTGAACTTCAGGATGATTTATCAGCAAAACAATAAACCATTGCAAAGCTGTTGATGTCGTGTCGGTCCCCGCTACAAACAGGTCTCCTATTGTACAAGTAAGTTGCTCATCTAAAATATTTAATGAATGGCTATTATCTATTTTGAATTTATTGAACCATAAAACTAATTTTTGACTCTTCACATTGAATAATCCGCGAAGTGGATTATGTTAAATGTGAAGAGTCAAAAATTAGTTTTATGGTTCAATAAAATCAAAATAAATTATTGCCATTCATTATAAATATATTTCTATCAAAAATAAGGCTCAAAGAATTTTTTATATTATTTATATTAACAATAACAACGTACACACATGTTGGTTAATGAATACACAACGTCAGAGTGGGCGTGTCGCCATCAAAATGGACAACATTGAAAATAAAACTAATATTTTTAACCAATCAGAAGACATTAAAATCACCAAATTTATTTATTTTAAATTAAAATTAAGAGACAGTAGATGTTATACGCGTAAAAATAAAACAATGAACCAAAAGTGTTCAGAAAATTATTTGGTAGTGTTCTTTAATTCATTTTATTTTTGTTGTAGTGTTTTGTAAACCAAGAGATGTGATATGAATGACAACGAGTATCCTCATCAATTTTATTTCTTTTTTTTTAGTCAAAGACAGAATTAGTTTTACAGTTTTATATTTGTGTTATATAAATAGAATTTAAGTTGTCTGCTTTTAATTATTTGTTATCCGATCAAACATACCACAAGAAAGAAAGCTATATGATTAATCAACAATTATCCTGACCAAATTCAGTTATGTTTAAACAAGTTACCGTACATGCACTAAATTGGAGATTTGTTCTCTAGAGTCATACAAAGGCATACTAATTTAAAATACGATTTTTAACGGCAAAACGTGTCTCTTCAAAAACAAATTAATACATTAGCATTTTACCTTGATTAATTCTAGCTTAATAAGTACAATAAGCGTAACATTTTGTTATTTGAAAAAAGCGATAAACTAATTAGTGCTTAAAAAGCATATATACCATCAATTGAAGAAAGTAATTCTGATATATAATTGTATCCCCTTTGCCACCAACTGATAATGTTGATTCAAGCAGACAGTAAGATTTTCGTTCAATTAATTCAAGTTTTATCATGTTGGAGCCTTTACCGTCTGGGATTTGCTCATTGTGCCTGGTGTATGAAAAAACCTATTTTCACTTACGATCAAATGTAGATATTGGATTGTCTTCATCTGACCTCATTCTTTTAAGGTAGACATCGACATAATCTCTCAAATTATTTTCATCAAATGTCTCTTCATGTTCCTTAACAATATTCTTCAGATGATTTCGCACGACATCAGCATTGGTTACTGTACGTTTGATCCCAAAAGGATCACCTGGGATGTATTGAAGGAAAGGAAAGGTTGTAGCAAGCATTGTTATGTTTACACTGTTTGTGTTCTCTTTAATTTTGTCCAGTAATGACATAAAACGTTTGTCATTGTATTCGTAACGCTGACCAAAAACTATGGAACACGTTATGTTAGAAAAAGACAAATATAGAAGTTGCCTGATGTTGAATGACTGTCCATTCTTTTCCTCGATGAGCTTCATTAAAACTTCAGCTTCTTCTATGATCTTTGATTCAAGACTCTTCTTACCGAACCCAAACTCGCGCAATGCTCCTAATGTAAACGTTCTGTGTTCTTTCCATAAGGAACCAGATGAGCTAACTATTCCTGAAAAAAAATCATGAAATAAAAACTTTACAACACATAAAATACATGTGCACATAGCCTTATTTTACCGCTGCAACCAAAAAGAATACTATATCTCCTTCCACATTATTGGTGGAGTTCGTATTGCTCAAAGTTCATGTGTAGTATTTGTCTTCAACTTTTTTGCCAAAACATTTCATAAATGGTGTTGTGATTTGTTGTTTATGGAGGATTATACGAGGATATGCATTAAATATGAAGCTTGAACTATTAACTGTCCCGGTTATTATTCAATGTTGCCACGATTTGTAACACTTGTCTACGTCTTTTATTCCTCAGAAGATGTTGGGAAATTTATTTTCCAGTAATTTTCTAAATATAATCTGCACGTCTTCCTCCAAGGAAACAAAACCCATTCCTGTTATGTATATGTAACTTCGTACGGAATGATTTGGTACAGAATACATTATAAATCGATTACAGGTATTACAAAACACAGGAAACTGGTATGTTCATACAATTTTCTATGCCACTGGACAAATGCTATCATTTACTATAACCAATATGCCTATACACTGAATATTATATATATTTAGGCATAACTGAAAAATGCAATGACTGATATTTTCAAGCAATTCACGATGTTCTTCACAGCGTCTGCAGAAATCGTCCAACCGTTACGAAACTCATTCTTAAAAGATTTAAAGTAAAAACAATATTTTATTTCCAAATTAATTTATCAAACATTTTAAATATTTGATGAATTGATTCGGACATTACAGAAAAAATATGAAAATGAAACCTACTGTGAGATACCAGTCTTATGACTTTAACATCAGACGTGCGTTTCGAATACAAAAGTCTCATCAAACAGATTGTTTTAAACTATTGTCAAATATCGAGGGACCAGAACTTCATAAACAATCGTCCAACCGGAACGAAACTCGAACTCTCTTCGGTACCATTGAACCATTACATAAAATTACAGTGTATAGCAAGCATTTAGTTTATTTCGGTTTCACCTGTAGAATAATATAAATTTCTTTAATTTGTACACAAAACATACCAACCAGCCAAGAAAAAACAACGCAAACTTTGAAAACTCTAATAAACAAAACATACTATAAGAATAAAACCTAATGATAAACTTTTGGTTGCTATAATTCCCTCCAATGAAACAAGCCTTAACATATCGCTTTTCTACCTTAGGCATGGATTACCATAGCTGTATTTTGTAAAAAAAAAAAGAGATTTTGTTTGTCATCAAGGCTCTTCAACTTCGTGCTTTATTTGGCATTTTCAACCGTTTTTTTATTCGAGCGTCACTGATGTTATGTTTATCTTTTTAATACTGGTTAATGAAATCATTACAGTATGTACTGACTGGTCATTATCGCGTATGATACGAATTTGACATGCCTACATAGCTAATAAATATTCATGACTTTATAGATAAGAACAGCACGTGTAGCCAAAAACTGGGAGTTGTAGATTTGTAGCATAACTGTACATGTGTAGTATTGAAGAATATAGAATAGATACAAAAATATGTGTTTTACTTGGACTTTTGTGTACCCAAGACAGGTGAAGGAGGTCAACTAAGGAGCGCCGTGATTGGATGTAAGGGTACAATATATTTTTTTTATTTATCTATGAATAACTGCAGTGTTTATATTTACAATATTAATTTTAAAACCTATTGAAATATTTTCTAGAGAATTATTCGAAAAGGCTTTCAAAATTTTTAGAAATTTGCTGCAAAATGACGGTGGGCATGAATACATAAACAAGCTCCGTTGGAAATTGATCATGATACTATTTGGCTTCAATTTTTTAAAATAGAGTAGTAAAGTACTAACACCACACATAACTGTTATCCCGGTTTTTATTATAAAAAGTGGTAAAATTAGAAAATGTTAGTATTGTCGCCTATGGCAGAATAAACAGTACCGTTTTCCCTATTATTTGACTCAACATTATTTGTTTTATTCATTTTATCTTCCTACTTATTTAAATATTGGGCATGGAGCTAGATGCACCGAAAGAATGCTTGATAATACTTATTTACTATATAATGTATTGTTTGGATAGATGATAGTTGACCGTCCAGAGGCAAAATTAATGCATACATTATTCAGGACCTCAACATGACAAATAAACCTTGTTTGTTATTAAATTATAAAAGAACGATTGACCTATATAAACATGATAAATAATTTTATATGAAAGAGTACACATGAAATACACAAACCTTTATGATGACTTAGTTCTCGGGTAATAAAAGAATCTGCGCGTTCTGACGTTACATCTCCATTTTTAACAAATACTTCCTTTAATGCTTCAAATCCATTCACAACAACTAAAGTGTTTGATCCTAGTATCAAGCTAAAAACGTCTCCATAAGTTCGTCTAAAATTACGGAAATTCTCTGGCATATTGTCTAGCTTTAAATTTAGGTTGCCGACAAATGGAACTGTTGGTGGTCCAGGCGGCAACGTGGCATTTCTTACTGTCTTCTGCCACAGAATATATAGACCCAGTACACACAAACCTAGCAAAACTGTCCATAAATCGAGCATATTTACACTCAAAACAGGAAATGTTCTTCTATCACTGACTTCTTTGGATGTCGTCGAGGATGTCGTTACTCTGTCTTATATGTTTTACTAACATGTATATATAATAATAATCTTAGTTTGATAAGCAAGCTCGTATGAAATAATACTTGATACTGCAAATATTAAAATGACGAAATATTTACTTGTGACAAAACGATATGGTCGTCAACCTTCAGTTCTAAAAATAGACCATACACAAATATAATATTGACTTTCCTAAAAGTGCATATATTTTGATAAATGTTACCTTAATATATTTTCTGTGTTTATATATTTTATAAAATGAATATGAAGTTAATGTACAAAAAGCAAAACTGTACATTGATTATAAAAGATAAGACAGTATTATCAACATGATCAATATGTTCACACGTTATCTTTTAATTTGTATATGTATGAACTTAGTCTTTCATTATTTATAACATAATTTCTGCTCTTTACATTAGCTTACTGTAAATATTGCAAAACGGACAATAATGAACTTGTTTTCTCTCCTCTCTTGTTAATTTATGCTATCTGCTTAAGTTGAATTGTATTTTTCAATTAATAAATAAAAGTTAAATCAATCATGTACATACGAATATTCTGTCGAACTAAATAACACTCAGAAATAACATGTACCGGTACAACTGTTACTGCACCAGCATTTCGACAATTTTATCTTCAGTCATAATCAAGGCCAAAATATTTCAATACCTAAACTGAATACTAATGTAAGAAAATCAAAAAGGATCAAAGGTATATCCGATATCGGGCAAAGAATCATATGTATGTCTGAATGAAGTACATTCCTTGATACAAATTAGGTCAAAGTGTTATAACAGCTCTATTAAAAAGAACATTTTCATAAAATTATAATATCATGAGAAATAGCGATTGGTTCCTCTTCAACATAATCATCCTCCCTCATAAAATCTAAAGGAGCGCCATTTAACAGACGCTTTGATTTTAGAGCCGCTGTCAATCTTCTCCAGAATTCTTCCTGATTTGCTTCGTCTTCCTTGACATGTTTTAAAAAAACATATTTTTGAAAATAATTTTCGAGGTTTTCATCCAATAATATGTTTGATTTTTTTCCTCTGAACACGATGATAAGATGATTGTTAATGTTTGTGTCAGTTTTAATGTGTGCCATTGTGAATGCATGTGCTTGTGCTGATTGAAACTCAACGGTATTAAGAGAAACAACAAAAATAGTGTGTCTCGACTTATCTACACATTTTTCAATCCCAGGAAACAGTTGTTCACCAGGATGAATTTGATCAATAGAGATGATTTTGTAATTGTCGATTTTTTTCAACTTCTTTTTCAATTTGTTTTCAGAATAATCCTGATCTTCATCCACATAATATATGAATGCATCATAGACTTCACAATTGCTTTCAGTTTCACGAACATTGCTCTCGCAAAATAACTGATCTTCAAGATTCTGATTCAACTCAATGTCGTTTTCTTTCCTAATTCGGTTCGTAGATGACGCAAATTTATAGCTGAGGTTCTCCCAAAACAACATACTGTCGGGTTTTAACTTCTGGTGTAGTATGAAATATCGTTTAAAGCCTTTGCTTACTTTGAATTCATCTATTTTTCTTTTTGTCTTTATGAACCCTAAAAGAAAATCTATCCTTTTTTCAAATTTTTGTTCGCATGCTGCAAAGGTCGAATTAAAGATATTAGCTTCAACGTCGTCCGTCAATAAAATTAAAACGTACTTGCTATAGTGAACTGCGTTTCTAATGTTAGTATCCCAAGAATACCCGGGAACAAAATGTTTTGTTGTGTAACATACGACAAATTTCTCTAGAATTTTCGACTTCTTCATTATGAAATCTTCATACATCTCCGAGTAAACGAATGTTATATCAATGGTCTCATAATCTTCGCAGACTGACGATCAAAGGGATGGAAACCAAGCTTAAAATAAAGTAAAACTTTTATTGATTGCCTAAAGACTATAGCTATCGTTAGCAAACACATTACTGCTATCCCAAATAGTGTTCCTAGAATTTCAGCCAAAAAACTATTGGCAAAGTTTTTTACACATGTGAATTTCTCATTAGGTACTTGTAAGAACTTTTCTATTCCGTTGAAACTTCTACATTTTATATCTTCAAGTCTTTTAAGTGCTAGTATATTGTCCAACATCCAATGCTTGAGCCACAATGAATTGCAATCACAGAGTAAAGGATTATGGTCTATATACATCTCATCTAAGTTGAGACTTCTAATGGTTCTCGGTAAATAACCTAAAACGTTGCTGTCAACTTTCAAAAATTTTAATTTTTTCATTTCACTGAAAACGTTATATTTAATCACTCTTAAACTATTGCTAGACATATAAAGTTGCCTGACGTTGTTAAAATATGGTTTAAAAGTCAACGTGGATATATTGTTGTTTTGTAGCCACAAATCAATTAGTCCTGAAGGTACAAAATCTGGTACAGATGACAAATTCACACCTCTGCAATCAACTATTGTAATACTCTGGTTATAGCGCAAGAAGCATGCGAATTTGCTTGGACAGTTAGTGTCATGCGTCTTATAATATGTCTCTTCTGGTTTGATATGAAAAAGGGATCTTCCACGAAATTCAATAGGACTTTCACAAAGCCATTTATTGAAAAAAATATTCGTTTCCAGTAAAATTATTGTTTTTGTGATTTATGCTTACCAGATCTATAAGAAACACTATATTATTTGAAAAACAGTCTATTGGATTGTCTTTTAACACAAAACGAAAAAATGACAGAATAATTCTTAAATTATATTTTGCAAAAGTAAGAGTTGTGCTATTACGCTTTTCTTCAGTCCAATCAAATCCAGAAACATTACATCCTGTTAAGTCTACGATTCTCCAAACCAAATCTGTGCTTTTTTCCGGGAATGAATTTGAAACTACACCATTAGAAATATCCATTCCAGGAGAAACACTTATGCCCAACGATACGATGTCAAGTGTTTCCAAAATGGACCATAATGTAGAAAAAGTAATGTTTGTGTATTTCAAGTCAACAGTCTTCAGGCCCTCGATATAAAATATTGCCACTGGTAAATCAATGATGGGATTGTAATTTAAATTTATATAGCTTAGTTTTAAGCTATTGGAAGGAAGATGAGTTCTTTCTATGTGAGTAATTCTGTTCCCTTCCATATATAATGTGCTCAACTCATTAAGCGTTGCGAAAATATTTCTTGGTAATGTTGTAAATGAATTTCTTGCAAGACTAACAAATTTCAATTTGTGCAAGTTATGAAACATTTTATCCGGTAATGAGCGTAATGCATTGTTACTCAGGTCAATATGTTCAACATCAAAATGACCTTTAAACGTGTCATTTTTAATATAAAAAATGTTGTTTTGGCTTAAGATTATGATATGAAGTCTTTCATCGTCAGCTATTATATCTGCTGATATTTTCGGCAAATGATTTTGTGTTATTTTAACCAAATTAACATGACCAGATATATGAATATTTTCAGAATCTTTCAAAGAATTTGATCGCAGGTCGACTCCACTGGTCATTCCAACATCCGACATAAGATATTTAAATATCTTCAAATACCGAAATCCGTGATCTCCTACTCCTTGTTTGGAAATGTTTCTTCTCATTTCTGTGTGGGGGTCTATAAACTTTAGCTGAACAGGATTTCCTATGCTACAGTTGGTAATCATCATATACCTTAAATATGGAAATTTGTTTTTTATAATGTTTGTATTAATGGTCCCGTTTCCGCATGAAGATAACACAAATTCTTGCATCTTAGGAAGTATAGCTTCACAACTTAACAAGTGATCCAATGTTTCCATTACATAGCCTTCTAAATGAAATATTCCAAAAACTATCAACTGTTTAAAAGCGCAAAGATACTTTGGTGTAATTGTCGTTCTCAAATCAAAAATGGTGGTGTTTTGGAGATATCAATGTCTCGAATTTGTTAACTCTAATAACAAATTGATCTGGCGGCCATCAAATTTGCAGTCTTTTATCAAAACCATACCAAACGTATTAAATGGAACAGTTATTTCGGAAGGGAATATAAAATGTATTGTTGCATTGCCATAACAAAAAAAATACAACATAACACCTTGAAAATAATTCTGTCTTATATACTTATCTGTAATGGCTTTAGGATTTAAAAAACATTCCCTGTTACTAGTAGTAAACACATTCACAGTTATAGATATTAATGGACCATAATTTGAACTATTTCCAAATGAATCATTTTCGTAATCAAGAATAACTTGGTAATGGCATGATAAATACTTTTCTGGTTCCGCAAAAACTATCGGGACAATTGTCAGGACTAGTATCGTTATGCTGTATCTCATAATGTCTACATACCTGGAAAATAAAATAAAATATGCAGATTCTTACCTAAAACTTGTTTGTATAGTCTAATTATTTATGTATTATCACTTTGAACGTCAACTTTTTTTCTATTTTTTCTTAATTTTTATTTTTATTTTGGAGATAGGGTTTTCTGAAAAACCTTTTTAAACACGTATTATCAAATTAATTTTTCGTTTTGGTCTTTCAAGCTGTTATATTTACTGTTTTGTGATAGATTAGGGATTTTCAATAATAAAAACAAAGATTACCCATGCGTAGTAAGAATTTTATCTAGATGTGTTTTGAAATGGGGCTTCGGTCTTATTTGCACATTCGTAGGAACAATACAAATTTACATTTTTTTTCGTAATAAGAAAAAACTAAAAGCAGAGGAAGTTAACGGTAAATTTCACAAATTTACTACCCCATTTGTCATTTTTTGTAATGCTCATTTAAATAAATCCATTAAAATTATGTTGCAGCTGATATCTTGTTACACATTTTATACTGTTCATCGTTGTGTTTTGGTTGTGAATTTAATTTTCAATATTTGATAATGACTTAAATTTCTGAACTACAATTGAGGAATAACAGTACTGCAGTTGAAGAGTTGCCACCGTCAATTGTCGATTTGACAGTCGCAAATGCAGTTTTACTGGCGATGCGTAGCGGATAAAGTAGAACGGAAATTTGCTACCGTCAAATCAAAATTGACGGTGGCAACTCTTCAACTACAGTTATGTTATTCCGATTCTAATGCATTACAAGAAGAAGAAGAAATAATATGTTAGAGCTTGAAAAAATGTATAAATTTGATATACAAAAAAAAAATCCACGAAACTCCATGAATAATTTTGGTGCAAAGACGTTATGACTAAACTCATACAAATGAAAACTTACAAACTGAAGATTATTACGTTACCTCGACGATTCAAATATGGATAAATCACATTAAACGGCGAATTCGAGGTTGATGTTGTTTTATTGTCGATAATATTGTAGTAATCAAACATTTGTTGATCCAATCAATTCAAAATGGCAGGCCCCTCCTTCGCCTGATCAAGTGTGGATTTGACGGTAACTTAATTTTAGCCAATGAAAAAAGTTGTTTCATAAAAATTGCATAAGAATACTAACTATAGCCAGAATAAAAGTATTTGTTCCGACTTTGAACAAATTTTCATCGGTTTACTCCGGTTGATAGAATTTTTCAAAAGTTTGTCAAAATGAAGTTTTTATCATGCTTTTTTAAAAAATATAATAAAAAGTATGGGTCACCGGACTTTTTTTCACACTACAGGTTATGCAAAATTGTCAGATTTTGTTCAGAATATGCATTGAAAATAAAATTTTATGTGATAAAAAGAAAACTACCTGATAGAATTTTAAGATAAAATGTGAGAAGATAGCTCTTATTAATCTTTTAGAGTACATACAATCTAAGACTCTCTCATCTTGCAATAGTATTAAAACATTTGACTTTTCTACACTTTACACAAGTATTCCCCATTCCAAACTAAAAGACAAACTGAAAGAGTTGGTATTACTTTGTTTCATTAAAGAGAATGGCGAACGTAGATACAAGTATCTTGCCTTGGGGAGGGATAAATCCTACTTTGTAAAGAATCACTCTGATTCAAACAAAAAATTCTCTAAAACTGACATTACCAAGATGCTTGATTTCTTGTTTGACAACATATTTTTTACGTTTGGAGGACGTGTTTTTCAACAGACTGTCGGAATTCCAATGGGAACCAATTGTGCCCCTCTTCTTGCCGACTTGTTTCTTCATTATTATGAGGCTGACTGCATACAGGAACTTCTTAGGAAGAAAAATAAGAAATTAGCAATATCCGTTAACTTTACGTTCCGCTATATAGATGATGTTCTCTCACTAAATAATACAAAATTTGGTGACTATGGTGAACGAATCTATCCCATCGAACTGCAGATAAAGGATACTACAGATACAGCTATGTCTGCCTCATATCTTGACTCACATCTAGAAATTGACAATGAGGGTTGGTTGAAAACAAAACCTTACGACAAAAGAGATGATTTCAGCTTTCCAATTGTGAACTTTCCATTTCTATGTAGCAACATTCCAGCAGCGATCTCTATATTGATACGATATTCCCGGGCTTGTATTTCCTATCATGATTTCCTTGATAGAGGATTGCTACTCACAAGGAAGCTATTAAACCAAGAGTTCCAAATGGTGAAGTTGAAATCATCCCTTCAGAAATTTTACGGACGCCATCACGAGTTGGTTGACCGTTATTGAATGACCGTTTCACCGAGGATATCGGATATGTTCCTTATGTCGTAACTACAATATCTTTCCCTTTTCACGAATGTGACATAACGAATTAGACTATTTACCGGATTTGTATTAACATAAGAAACACGACGGGTGCCAGATGTGAAGCAGGATCTGCTTACCCTTCCGGCGCACCTGAGAAGTTTTTGGTGGGGTTAGTGTTGCTTAGTCTTTAGTTTTCTATGTTGTGACTTCTGTACTATTATTTGTCTGTTTGTCTTTTTTTTAGCCATGGCGTTGTCAGTTTATTTTCTATCTATGATTTTGACTCTCTCTATGGTATCTTTCGTCCCTCTCTTATAATATGCTTATAGGTTGCAATTCTGTAAATATAAACAATGCAATTTCCCATAGGAACTCCCTTTGCGTCCAAAACTGTGACACTTTTACTCTAATGTTTCGTGAAAACGATATGAAAATAATATCCCAGAACAGAAAGTTTATATGCACTACTATTTTATTTAAAGGTCAAAATATAGGGCTGTGCGGTATATTTTCAACATTTATATGCCCTGAATTTCTAAGAGTTTAAACTTATACTATAATTCTTAACTACCCTTACCTTCCTTTTTAGACCTCCTAAGAATACAAATAGATAGAAAAGCAAAGAATATGGGTTATCCAACCATCACACAAAAGCATTACTTTCACAGAATAAACACACAAAAAGCATAGGGACAACTAATGTGGAATGAATGAATTCTTAAATTGAGGGCATTTAGTTCCTTTCCTTTTTTTTTTTTTTTTTTTTTTATAGATATGAAGAACTTGATTGTGTGTATCCAAAATTTTCGGAACCAGTACGGAATGATGTATAAATAACCGTACATTGATCCCACTCCCAAAAATGTTTGGACGTTCAAAATCTAACTCGGAATAAAATTAAGAATAAGGGCAATTAATAGGTCTTTAAAGTGTTCCTTTTAAAATTTCCTTCGACCTTTTGCCCTCAAAATATCTTGTTATGAAGCTAGGTGTTTCCCTTGTACCGATTTTTTTTATTCCGTTATTTTTCCATTAGAGGTAAATGGCATCTCTTCCTTGTTGATAAAAAAAAATACTGTTTGAGTGACTTATTTCTCGAATAGTCGTGAAGGCTGAGTGGTTAAATTCTTGTCGTTTTATCTTTTGGATCATATTTAAAACAATTGCTATTATTCTATACCTCTTTCATTTCCTTTTTAATCGATGTCATAATTCACGCTTTTTTAAATAGACAGAGATGAATAAGTAGTCATGGAAGTCATCATTGTGTCATACTCTTAATCTCGAAAAAAACATATGTAACAAAGAAGCACGTTGTATCCGCTGTAAAATTCAACATATCTTACAGTTGAATTATATGATATATTATTCAATTTCGTTTTAGTTTATGATTGATTCTTCACAACTAGAGGTGAAAAATACCAAAGGGATATTCGAACTCACAAGAACTGAAAAACGATCAAAAGACAAACAGTAAACAATGCACAGTAGGTAAAATTGTCATAAATACAGTAGTCAACATAGTGTTATAATCTTAATCACTAAAACATACATATATGTAACAAAGAAGCACAAAATGGTATACAGACCAAGCATATAAGCAAGAATTAAAGACAAGAATACACAAATTTACCATATAACTACTATTGTATTCATGAATAGATTCTAATTGCTTTTTTAAAAGGTCTTGTACAAACGAAAAAGTTGCGCGAGCCTCGGAAAGGGACGGGAGGGGTCGAAAAAGAATCAATACGTGAAAGGTTATATTACATTACCTGTCTCCCTTGACATACAAATGTTTTGTTTTGAGCGTTTATGTTGGTGGTAAATCAAAAAAGGGGCATCGAATTCATAAAGTATTTTCTTATAATTGAAACCCCGTTGACCTTGTCAATGTGATGTTCAAATTTGTACGGTTTGCTTTGGTGGAAACGGTGTAAACTATTTGTATAAAGCTTTATATTTAGAAAGTAGAAGCCAAGTATGCTTCATACATTGTATGCATATCATTATGCATGGTTCAGTTACTACTTTTTTTGCAGTTAAATACTCACTTATAAAAAGAAATTGTATATGGTATATGGTTCATTGAAACGTCTACATATCCATCAGGGAGAGTTTACCTGACAGCTACTTCATTTTATGGATCAGTGATCAAGGTTAAAGCTAGCGGTCAAGATCATATCTCGAATACTATAAGCAATATAATTGGTGTATGGAATTATTGTAAGGTGAACATGTCCAACTGGTAGGTTTAATTTGACCTTGACCCCAGTTTCATTATTCATTGGACAAGGTTTAGTTTTTGTGGTTTGGACTAGTATGAGCAATGTGTCAATCATACTGGTATATGGAACGATTGTAACAGTTACTGTACATGTCTGTCTAACTGTCAAATATGATTCATCTGACCGTGACATTAATTCTATACAACTTTGATAATGCTTAGTGTATATGATACTTGTGGAATGAACATTCATATTATTGACTTTCACCATAAATGCAATCATAAGTAAAGCGAGACATATCAGCATGAGCACTCTTGTAATGAGGGATATCGCCCACACAACAACAGAAAAACAATAAAAAAATTAAAATTGTATTTGAAAGTTAAAAACGGAACAAAATCAGATGGCATGTGTTTTCTAGACGAGCTGACAATGAAAGGGAAGTCATAATAAACAACCAAGATAAATCTTCTAAAAAAGAGTTTGACAATTAATTTGTAGAAAAAACAAATTCTCGGTGTTTAAATTTTATTTTTATTTATCGTAGATCAAAAGTCATCTAAGATTTAAGATTGCGCTGAAATCAAGGAGCTCCAATATTGAATTTGTGATGCTCGCATAAAATTGTACCATATTCTGTCAGCATATTCTCAACAGCAGATGCGTGTTTTTTTTCTCCACACTGTTGGAACATGAACGCACAGATTTTCAGGCCGTCCACAAACCTGTAGTTGAAACCAAAAATTGCAAAGGGCTTTTGTCGGCACATGAGCATTTAATCAGAAAATTTTGTCATTTTATTTTAATTGTTTGTTATGCATGCAGCCATCTTTTATAAAAGACGACACATCTTAATATCACATAGGTACACACTACTTATGATTTTCGTTTCGTCGTGACTTAAATAAAACTAAATCTCATTTGAATAAACGCGTGCTACAAAACGGATATGGTACTGTTTCATACTATGAAGAATTCATCTTTGTTTTTAAACATTATCGTACCAAACATTTGTAAGTTCCACTCATGTATTCACGGTAGCGGCAGTTGATATTTAACTTAATTACACCTTGGATAAGAAAGTCAGATTTTGATTGGTTGATAGACAGTGTATTTTTCGCATATTCTAATATTGTTTCCTAATTTCACTCGAATTTGCCTGTTTTTCACCGCTGCCGATGAATTTGCCTCAAATACCATAGTATTTGTCATTTTGGATATTCCTTTTTACCCTCACGGGCATCTTCACGCTAAAATTTTTAGAATATGACGTTACATAAAATAGCGAGGTAACGCGTATAAGTAAATGAATAATGCTCTCGGTTCTTTGATAATTTCCTCTTTTCAAAATTATGCATAAACATGTTAATGAATTACAGCTTTCTATTAAAAACGTGTACAGAGAGTTTCAATCCAAATCTATTCTATGTTATTAAAAGATATATCATGTTATGGTTATGGAGGGGTATATGCGAAAAATACCAGTCTTTGGACCGAATTTACCTCGCTTACCGACTCGGGAAATTTTACAGTCCCTTGACTGGTATTTTTTGTAAATGCACCTCTATATCGATACATTGTACATCTGTTTGAAACAACATAGTAAAACATAGAAAAGTGATATTATGAAAATGTGAAACCGAAAAGAACTGATCATATATGAAGAAAATTTTGTGTCAGTTAAATGTTTTAAATTAACATATCTTAATTGTTAAAATACAAATTTGACCGCATATTGTTGAAATAAAACGCTAGTTGTCAAAAATGCAACTTACCCGAACCAATTTGGATTAATAAAAATATTTGTGACACATTCAACGAACTATGATCTGAACTCTGGTTCATTGTATCATGTTGTTAAACCTTGAATGTCTAAAATGTAAATAGCATTTTGTGTATAGGATGCATTGATTAGGTGGCACTTAATATCTAGTGGAAAATAATAAGACACTGCTTTCATCTAAATGGAAGACCGGCACCGGTTTTCGTACGCCCTAACCTAAAGGATAACGGTCAAAAGATTGACAAAACAATTCCACAAAGACATATATCATCTAAATGTTCTAGTTCAACCCGAGTCTTTGTTTCCTACAATGGCCACGTAAAACAACTGACAAGCAGCAATCACCTGGTTATTTTTAAAACTGGACCCAATCAGAGCACTCGACAAAAGGAGATTCAGTGGAGGAAAAAATATTATCTCTCTGATTGATTTTTAATCAGAACTCTGTGTTTTCGGTATTTTCTGATTCTTAACTGATATAAACTTTTTTAAACATTGACTTGTTTCACTATTTTAAGGATGTAACATTTTTAGAACTAACCTTTTTTCTTAACCTGATTTTTGGGTTTATAAGACTGTTAAAAAATAATTGGTGAAGAAAAAATCCTATGGTGTTGCACTTTATTTTTTGCTACGACCCTTTGAAAATACCCAATTTTGATGATTTTTCTCATTTTTCATCAATTTTTACCTATTATTGGGCTATTATCGTGAAAAAAATCACAGTTCCACACAGACTTGGGGTCAATTACATTGGAATGTAATTAATTAAATTACACATTACATTGCAAAAATGGTCAATTACACTAATTACACATTACACAGTTTTTGAAATGTAATTAATTAAATTACAATTACTTTACTAAAGTTATTAATTAAATTACACATTACATTTCATCATGATATTTTTTAACAATAATTTACATGTTTATATAATGCATGTGTAAAATTTTCATGTAAGCAGAGTTTAAGCGTTGCATGATAATAAATTAATATAGTTATTTTAATGTTTTGTCAATTAGTCTGAATCTCTCTAGTCTGAAAACAGCAATTGTACATAGTCTTTCGACAGAGCTAATGTTGTACAAGATATTGTTTGATCAGGACATGGAAGTTTTTTGATTAGAAGGTCATTATATTGATAGGAGAGGGAATTTGTTCCTATTAACTTCAACAAGGGGTATTTTGACATCTCAGAAATAAACTCATTTGAATTAAACATAATATAAATAAGGAAATTATAAATGAATTTAAAATATTTTTTTATTTTACTTTAAAAATATAAAAAAGTGCTTGTCACAATATTGAAAATAATTTTTAGTACAAACAATGTACATAAAAATGATGTATATAATGTCTCAATATTAGCAATATTTTGCTAATTAGATAAAATATCTGTAATAGTGGCATTGTCCCCGGACATTTTAATCTGATTAATTGCTGTTTGTTATTATAGCTGTTAATTTTTAATTCTATAATCCTTTTGTGTATACTAATTTGACAAAATGATTGTATGCAGTGATTTTAAAGTCTAAATGAACTGCCTCAGAAAGATGTTTTACAGTGACACATTTCATTGTTTGTGTTTTAACAAGGTGTTTATTACTTATCAATCTATTTAGTTAAAGATCTTTCTTAAAAACGGAACAACCCTAATATATATGATTATCACATTTTTAAATTATAAGACTATTAAAAAAAATCTGTAGGTCAAATAAAATATATAAAAACTTCAGAAAAAATTACAGACTTCCTATATTAAAAAAGCATTGATATTAATATTTGAAAAATATATATAATTTTACAATTTATATTATAAACCACAAATCCTTAACTGTAACACCATAAAAGTACATGTAATTCAAATGTAATTCAAAAGTCATTGAGCATTACATGCTTTTTTCAATGTAATTAATTAAATTACCATTACATGTAATTAAAAAAATGTTCAATTACACATTACATTCAATTACATGGAAAATTGTAATGCATTACACTTAATTACCATTACATTTTTAATTACCCCATCTCTGGTTCCACAATTAAACTTTTTCTCATACTTTTAATAAAGATGCAGGGGACCAATCTGAATAAATTTAACTTAAAAAAACCAATTCGAGGTGTTAATATAAGAAAGTTTTATCATATCTGTAAGTTTTTTTGTGTCAAATTTATCATGATGTCAATTTGTAAATTTGTGATTTTTCTCATTTTTAAGAACAAAATGCATAATATTTTAACTTTATTTTTATAAATGATTGAAAACATACATATCTAAGATATTTCAAAAGACAAAAATGATAAAGGATGTATATGATTATTGTAAAATCATTTTTTGTACCCCTCACCCATTTTCTCAAAATTTTGGCTAAAATGACTGACTTGATTGGTCGTAAAATTTGAAAACTGGATTACTCAAAAACTATTCATTGTAAAAACACAATTTTTTTCACAAAGTTATGTATGATTATAATATTTCAAAAATTCATTGATATTTTCCACTTGTATCACATGTTTTGGAAATAATTCCAGAACGAGATTTCGACAAGACTGAATCGTCAGAAGAATACATCCTTAAGCTGAAAGAAACGAAATTCAAGTCTGATATAAATTAGTTGCCAAACATAAAGTCAATGCATATAAAACACTTAATATCAATATTCAATATTCAATTACTAGTAGTAATATTTTGATGTCTATGAATAAATAACATAAATGATGTTGTGCACAGTTGGTAACATGTATAGCGGATAATTAGCATTATGCACCACATTTTTATTAAATTTCGAACAGACAGACAGACAAATATTACAATCATTTCTTTCAAACAGACAGAAAAAAATGTTACAATCATTCCTTATAATTTAATTCTAAATTTCATTTTTAAGGAGTTAATTAAATCAAATGTTGATGACTTCTCGGTCACATGACACAATTATGTCTATGAGCTGATAAACAAAATTATCTCAGCAAATCAGAAGATATGTTATATCCAAAATTTAATTATTAGACAACAAAATAAAAGTTATCATTATTTTCGACTTCAGTTTAAATCCAACTAGCTAATTTACTGTACCGTGACCAAAACATGAAAATATAAAAGCCAATATAAAATCTTTAACAGATAAAAACAAGTGTGCATGTAGACACATGCCAAGTTCTGAATGAAACGTTAGGAATTACTGTAACGTTATCTATTAAAGGTTACTTAATAAAATATCTAACGCAAATGATATACAAAACTTTGTTTGTACTCAACACAAACAGCTTTCAATTTCAGCCATAAAATCAGTCACAAAATCCTTCAATTTACACTTGTTTGCCTTCTTACAAATGGGGAGATATATAACGGTAATATTCATAGATATTTTGTTTTGTTCACGTACTACTTTCAAGATATGATCTCTATGTTTCATCTCGTAGAGACATACTTCGGAATGTTACCAGTAGATTTACACATATATAGCGGTCAAATTAAAATCTGTGGAGGACCCAAAGTCATCATAGGGGTTGTACAGAATTTTTATATAAGTTTAAACACTTAAAAGTTCGGGGCATATAAATGTGTAAATATGCCACACAACCCTATATTTTGACCTTTGAAAATAACCCACTGCATATGAGCTTTTCATTCTACGAGGGATTATTTTTTTCAAAACTCCATAGTTAAAGTGGTAAAGTTTCGTTATAAATATAATGGAATTTGATGCGAATGTCATACACGTAAGAGGTGTAGCGCTATAAAACCTGGTTCAATCCACCATTTTCTACATTTGAGAATGCCTGTACCAAATCAAGAATATGACAGTTGTTTTCCATTCCTTTGATGTGTTTTATCATTTGATTTTGCCATTGTATCAGGAACTTTCCGTTTTGAATATTCCTCGGAGTTCAGTATTTTTGTTATTTTACCTTTTTTTTTAGCCGTACAAGTAGTTCCTATGGGACTGTTTTGCTGTTGAAACAGTCGGGGATGCAACGTTCTGCAGCCGTGATATTAACCAAGTATGAATTTACCAGCAGGAAAAAAAATCAGCACTTTGGACAATTGTATACTCTGTTACTATAGTATTTGACAGTATAATTGTAGCGAAACTAACACAAAATTCTTCGGTTGATAAAAAAAAAATCTGAGGTACATTCATCTTGTTATCTGTATATGAATTGTTTTTTTATTTCTCTATCGAGATCACGGTAGACCATTTAAAAATGACACGTTTTCGTTAATTTAATTCACATTGTTTTATAGGTAAGACAATACTTGGTCATGTTTTATTAAGATTTAAGCCCAAGGCGAAGCCAAGGGCTTAAATCTTCATAAAACATGACCAAGTATTGTCTGACCAATTTAGAACATATTCACACTTTCGAGTGACCTTACAAAATTATCCTTTCCCATTGTAATATTCAAATCTAAATAAGAGTTCACTTTTTATAATGAACTAAATTTAAAATATAGGTGATCATCATTTCAATGGATGGAATGAAATAGCTCTGACATAGTTTTTGACCCTTTGTGAGGACAGAATGGATAAAAAAAAAATTCTACTTCAGGTAAAATTTAATGCTTATAATATATCTTGAGATTTTGGTTATTTTAAAATGCAACACAATGTTATATTAACCACCTTTTTGAAATTTGATTTATTTTAATAAATATAAAACTCTCTGTATAAATATCTAAATTCAGACCATTGAACATTAAATGCTTATTTTTTATTGATAAATGTGCATGTACATGTATTGTGTTTCTTCGAAAAAAACAATATCCTTTGCTTTATATATCAGCAGTCTGGCATTGTTTTTCTTGAAAGAAAAAATCCCTCAAATGTCAGGTATATAAATTAAATAAATGTTATTTTACCTATACCCTTACCCCAATTGTTTGAGTTTTTTTCTATATATGTGTACCATAAGAAAATGTATGAACATTTGCAAAACTCAAAATGTTTTGTTTTAATCTTTGCTTTTTCACTTTCATAATAACTTTACAATGAAAAGTCATTCATGTATAGCATTTCATAGTGCATGGAAAACCATGTACTAAGAAAATTAGAGGGAGAAAAACTGACTTTTCTCTGGACGAGAAGGGGTGAGTATGTTCTAATCATTTCGATCCGTATGTGAAAGTTGTATTTGGAAAGGTAAATGTTTTTTTTTGTTGTTAAATAAATTATGTCCTTATAATACTTAAATAGTTATCAAAGGTACCAGGCTTATAATTTAATACGCCAGACGCGCGTTTCGTCAACATAAGACTCATTAAAGTTATTTTTTAATTGTATGTCACGGCGAATTTTGAAAAAATCAATAATTCTTAAAAATCTTATGACAATATTCCATAAAAGGATCGACAAAAAAAGTTCAAAAGTTATAGGCTTAACGTTACTGAATACATCACAATGATTTTTGTTTTTAAACATCCAAAAGTAAAGACTTGCCAAGTGTTTCGGCATTAAAAGGGAAGAAGGGAAGAACTTCAGGCTTCTAAAGAAAGAACAAAATCATGAATAGGAGTCTTAGTATGACTTGGTTCTATCTAATAGTTGGTCAAATGCAAATGAATGCATTGACTAATAAAACGTTTAACAGTTTAGCACAAAGTTATCATTAGATTCAAATTATGTTATCATGACTCTTTACAAAAAAAATTCATTTGACCAATATCAATTGTAACTAATAATACAACAATTCAATATAAGTATACAAAACATGGGTATCACCCGCCCCGTAGTCAATACTTCGGTGTTGACATGAATATCAATAATGTGGTAATTTTTAGAAATTTCCTCTTTACTAAACTTTGAATTTTTCGAAAAACTAAGGACTTTCTTATTCCAGGCATAGATAACATTAGCCATATTTGGCACAACTTTTTGGAATTTTGGATGCTCAATGCGCTTTAACTTTGTACTTGTTTGGCTTTATAAATATTTTGATATGAGCGTCACTGATGAGTTTTATGTAGACGAAACGCGCGTATGGCGTACTAAATTATAATCCTGGTACCTTTGATAACTATTAGCGTTAAGATTTTTTTAAATAATGGATTTTGAAGCAAGATGATATACTCTTTGTACCTGTATAATATATGAATGATGTACCTAACGTTCTTATCATGTAAATTTTAAGGATTTTGTTTAGAATACTGTTTCTGGGGTAGAGATGCAAGTAAACACTTTTAACAGAACAATTTCTTACATTCTGAGGAAACTTATTTCAATGTAATTTTATATATGCATCTTTCAGAGAAAAAATTAAATAACTTACCATAATAGGTAGTTTTTTCTTAAATTAAAACGATTTTAGTATTTTATCTGAATTTCGTCAAAGTACAATGAAGTAGGAATAAGTTAGCACAGCAAAAACTAACATATTGTATAATGAAAATAAATATGTACCGTAGCAAATTGCACTTTTTATTCTTTCTTTTTGTCTCATTTAATTAAATGCAAAAGTTTTTGATAAAGATGTTAACTTGCTTCAGTATTCTAATTACAAGGCATTTGATATACAAGTATGTTAAAATGATTATCCTAAAACTATCTAAATTATATGTTATTTCTAAGTGGAGTTTTCCATAGCCTTCAAAGGTCATTTTACGAAAAAAGCTATTTATGCTTTTGATTGCTTGATTTTTTCGGTTAGCAAGAATTTGATAGTCTTGAAATTGTTATGGATTGTAAACAGGTTTATTTAGGTCGATACAAAGAAAGTTTGATGATGTAGTATGATAACAAGAAATTCGAATGCAAAACGTTTTATTTTTTCCGTTTTTTTCTTCGTCTCTTATGATGTGAAAAACGTTTATAAAGACCAACCCATAAACCAGTTAAGGCTTAACAACATACATACACCCAGTCCAAACATAGCAAAAGCTATGATGACAAGACGATGTTTTCCAATTTGACCGTTTACAGTTGTTTTTGCTCTGTTTTAAGAAGAAACAGCATTGAGGATCCAAAATTCGAAAAAGTGGTTCTCACGTAGTAGTTCAAAAAGTGTAAAGTTTACGGACGCCAAACGCAGTGCATTCGATATGAAATCTTTCTATCAGATGCCTTAACAGAGGAAAAGAATGACAGCATGATATGTTTTTATATTGACGATACAAAAAAAATCAACAAACATAATGAACACTGTTTGGAAAAGTGAACATTTGTAAAGAAACTTTTTAAATTATGCTGTAAACTTTTAAAAATGTTATCCTATATATTTTTTGAGTCCGGCGTTTTCTCATGTATATGTGAGATGACCTATAGTTGCTTATTCAGAATGATTCTAGCATATTTTTGTATCGAAGAACAATTCCAAATCTATACTTATTATTTTGTCTTAATTATCAGATGATTCAATTTCCTAAATCATTAATTTGATTAAAAGATACATAATTTCCTTTTGAAAATTGACAAAGTACATTGTATACATGCATAAACTAAATATCAAAAAGTGTATTAAACGGGAAAAAGCATTGTGCAATGTTTTAGTGTGAAACTTATATTGAGCGTAAAAAAACCCGCCACATTCTGTATGTATGTGCTTGTCCCAAGTCAGGATCCCGTTATTTGTGAATATTTTGTACATAAATTAGGCCGTTAGGTTTTTTGTTTGAACTGTTTTCCATTGTCATATCGGGTCCTGACTATGCGGTATGAGCTTTGCTAATTGCTGAAGGCTGTATGGTGACCTGTAGCTGTTAATTTCTGTGTCATTTGTCATCTTGTGGTGAGTGAATTTATAGAACTGGAAGCATAAACAATTATTCAATTTTAGATCAGGTTACAAAGGCAACACAGATCTGAAAGTCAGTAGAGTTTATTTAAGATATATTGCTGTAATTTCAAAAAAATCAGAATAAAACCAATTCAGCAAAATCTTAATATTATTATCAAGTGAGGACATGAAAGATTAAACATTATACATTTCATCATACTTAACATTGTTATTGATCAGCATTATTAAGTTAAACAAGTTTTAACAAGTAGTAAATATTTTATTTAAACGTACAATAGCATTTCAAGTGTTTCAAAGTAAGATCAAATCAGCTAAACATAACTATGAAAAGGACAATTACATAAACAAATATTTAAAAAAAAAGTACCGCTTGTTTGAATTTTGCATATTCTTGATGCTGTTTGGTTGAATTATTGATTTGACACTTGAGGTTAATTGCGTAATTGGACCAGGTTTTTGCTTTTAAGATCTGGTAAGGGTTTGAAAGCATAATTGAACTGACTAGGTGAAATACAATTAGAAAACACATTTCTCGATTTGTTGTCATTAAACTGTTGATTTATAAAAGACCTTAGAAATTTGTATTCAACCGGATATTATAAATAATGTGTTGAAAGTCTAGTGTATATTTCCGTACAATAAACACTTAATGTAAAATGTACATTTGTGTTTGAAAAGAATGTATTTCTAGCTCGCATGGCCCAAAATATAATGAGAGCCTTTGCTATCACTTGTCGTCTGTCACTCATCTTTCATTGACTTTTTAAAAAGTGCAATCAAAATGCAATATTTTTCACTGTTTGAGATGTTTAGATTGCAGCAAAATATAAAGTGATCATAGTCAATTTTTTCATCTGCTTCACCTCCAAAGCCAACGGCTGAACTTCATCTTGTTTAGAATCTCAATAAACTTAGGAAATTCAACAACTCAAATTCACGTTATCACAACTTATACCATGGTTAATCCGGGACTTTAGTGGGCGCAATCTTTTAAATCTACCAATATATTTACAAAACAATCTAAAACCAAGGAAAAACCTAAATATCATCGAAATTACATCGTTTTCCTCAATTCCACGAATATTCCTCAAACTTTCCACTTGGGGAGTATAGGGACTTGTTGTTTTCTGCCATTTCGAGTCTAACAGTGAGAAGATGAAATTATATTGTTATAATTTTAGTTCTCATCATAACAAAATAGAGAAAGGAAATGACATCAAGTCTAATTCATTTAATTCTTTCTGTTATAGAATGATGCTGTTAGTGCTCAAACCGTGGTTTGAACCGGATTTTGTGGCTACCCAAACCTCGCGCTTTTATGCAAAAAGGCGTGCCCAATTTGAATGCTTCATACCTTGTTTGCATAAACCTTATGTTACAAAGTTTCCTTCTGTTTTTTACATTGTATCTGACCTCATTTTCATGGTTAAGTGACTGCACGAACACTTACCCAGTGACTATTATCGCACCGCGGGTAAATTATTACGTTATGATTGGCTTAACGCCGTCACGTGGTGACCCCGTATGAGACCGGGTTTGTAAATTTCATAGGTGGTTAATGAAGCATTATTGGTGACGTCATCAATAAATTTTGTTGTGTTTCATTGTTTATTTTTCAACAAAACGCAGCAGAAAAAGTCCAGCGTGCGATAAATTCATTATACGGTTAAATACTGACCCCTACGGATCTATATAGGGTGAATAAAATCCATGAGGATTCGGCCTCCGGCCTCAACCCATATGGACTTTACTAAGGGGTTCAGTAGCAAACCATATAACTTATAATAAGATACCTCTATTGGATGTTTTGGTTTCTTGAAACATCTAAATGTGTGTCATCGAGGGTTTACCAGACCGCCTCCTCATTTCATTAATATGAGATCAAAGTTAAAATAAGGTCAAGTCCTTATCTCAGATAATATAAGCAGCTATATTTGGTGTAAGGAATGATTGCAAGGAGTGCATGATTGTAAGGTGTACAAATGGATCAACTGTATTTGGTGAAATGAATGATTGTAAGGTGTACATATCCGACTGGTAGATATCATCTGAGCTTGAACTCATTTTCGCCATTTTCAACACAAGAAAATGACTGTACCAAATCAGGAAAATGACAATTGCTAAACATACGTATAATGTGTGTACGATTTTTGTTTTGCCATTTGATTAGGGACTCAATGTTTTGAATTTTCCACTGAATTCAGTATGTTTGTTATTTTACTTGGTTCATTTGACGATTTTCATATTTTAAGTTGGACTGTTTCCCGGATACTACATGTACCAGTAGTATGTCAATCATATACAATTGAAAGGTGTACATGCCTGTCTATCTGGCATGTTCATCTGACCGACGAGTCACACCACAAGAATAAATTACAATTGTATTTCAAAGTGTATAACGGTAGCAAAGGCAGATTATATTTGCACTTGTATTTAATACTTGATTATGAGAAGGGAATCAACATAAGCAAACATGATAAATCAACTAAGATAGTTTACTAATTAATTCGTTGACAAAGATCTCGGTGTTACATATTTTTTTTAATTATTTATGGTAGATAAATATTCATCTTAGTTTTACGAGTGAGCTGAAATCAAGCTCCAACATTGAATTTGTGAAGATTGCATAGTGTTGTCCCATATTTTCTGAGCATGGTTTCAACAACAAATGCGTGTTGCCTTGCTCTACAGTGCTGAAACATGGAGGCACATCTTTTCAGTTGGTCCACAAATCTGTAATTCAAAATTAAGAATTTCCAGTATCATATAATGAATCATGGTCTTATGGGTTTGTCTTGCAGTCACAAATGATAGAAAATTATAAATATCAAATTTGCAGATTACTTTTGATTTCGATTTCGTTTGATTTTCGTATAAGTTAAAATAAATTTAATCTCAGTAGAAGAGACACGAACTCCACAATGAATATCGTACTGTTTCAAATTATCAAGGATTCCTCTTTGGTTTTGACATATTACCATCCTTAACATTGATAACCTCCACAAGAATATTCACGCTAGCGGACGTAAATCTTAAAAAAAAACTAACTTTATAACAAAGATAGACCAGTGTTATAATAAAAAAGGAAAATAACGGATCCTAAAGCATTTTTAAAATCGAAAGAAAAATTATCGACCACAAAAATATCATTTAAAAATAGATGACCAATGGTATAAAATTCTATAAAAAGAATGGTTAAAATACAAATTTGATCGAATAATGTTGATAGAAAACACTAATATACTGCCTGAAGTAAAACTTACCCACAAGTAGATGGATTAGTGAATTTAAAAGAATCTTGGACACATTCCACGAATTTAGATCTGAACTCTGGTTCATTGTAGCATGTTGTTAAACTTTGAATGTCTGAAATTTTCAAATTATTATATGTGTAGAATTAACTAATTGCTAGATGCTTTATAATGTCTTGTTGAAAATATAGTCGAACGGATGATAAAACATAATACCGAGGCATATCCTTGTGAGATTAACTTCAGTCTTTATAATTCCTACATGTGCAACGTAATGCAACAGTCAAACACCAGGCAACTGTTCGACGTTTCACTGAACAAGAGAATTTGACAAAAAAGATTGAATAGATATGTTAGAATTCAGGACTTTATATAAATATCTATACGATACGAGCTTTTATCTTTGTTGATGGCCGTACGGTGACCTGTAGTGGTAAGTTCTGTCATTTGGTCACTTAAAGCAAACATATCACATCTCTATTTTATATGATAAAAGAGAATTTCATAAAAGACTTAACATAGAATTTTCTCTCAAACTTATCTTAAACAGATTGCTTAGTACTCATAACTTTTCATTCTTAGCGGATTTACACTTCTCCAATTGGATGTTTATTATATTACTATTCTTAAGAAAAGACTTGTTTTCACATTTCAGCTTTAAGGGTCGAAATTCTATTCAGATAATAAATTTTCTCTCTATTCAATATTTGGATCGTATCAAACAGACATGAACATTTTTCCTCAATACGAAATACTGTATATGTCCTTTTTTTGCGGTGTACTTATTTTTACGAATTTCTCTGTAAGTATACTTCCGCAAAAATAAATACACGCGAATACAAATGCAGCTTAAATAAATGTAAAACCTTCAAAACCAATAATATTCTCTGGAATTTACAACGTTCACCTGGTTTCCCTTAACATGACCTCATTTAAACTGTGAAACTATTTATTGTTGCACCATATGGGGTTTTACCGCAAGTTGCAACATTGAGCGGATTCATAAACTATAAAAGCGCATAGCAAGATTAATTTTGAATAAGCCTTTTGATTAACCATCAATATCAATGTTTAAAGAACTTAATTGGATGACCGTTTTTACTCGGATAAAATATTTTCAAGCCATTTTAATGTTTAAATGTATGAATGGACTAGCGCCAGATTATCTTACATGCAGTGATCTATATAGTTATTCTCTTAGGTCAACAACATCTGGACATCTTCATATACAAGGCCAAAGTCTGAATACTTCAAAAAGACTTTTCAATATTCTGGTCTAATCATTTGGAATAATTTGCCAAATGATATAAAGGATTTAAGATATATAGAAAGCTTTAAGATGAAATGTGCTAATCTCTTTATCATGAAACAAAATGAGTAGACAAACTTTTGTTAGGACATTCTTGCCATGCTAGTTCTACAGTCTGTTTTCATGCTTGTATATATATATATATATATATATATATATATATTTGTAATTGTGTACATATCATTTGATTATTGTTCTATATGCATTGATTGTTATATTAATTATTTATTTAAATATGTGAAGGCCTTGTGTGAGATTAACAATTGTATGTTAAATGAGTTACCTTCGTTTAATAAAGAATTTATTATTATTATTATTATCAAACTGTTAAAACAACACCTGTGATCGATACAGATCTGATAGTTTTATTGTGTAACTACAAGTTAATCGGAGAATAATCTCTTTGCTACTGTTTTGTTCTATTATTCCGTTATTTATATTTTGATATTAACGGCACATCAGCGAAATTAAATACACGCGAATTAATCGGCAATACCGATTGCGCGAAAATAAGTACACGCGACAAAAAGTACATATACAGTAGTATATATACATGAAGTCAAAGCATATAACACACTAAATATTAAAGTTAAAAAAGAGATACATTTATAATTTCGATTAAAATTCAACTAGCAAAAGTTGTATGTAAAATTTTATTATCTTTGACGGCACGTGTGCTGTGCATCGACCATAACATGAACATATAAATGTCAATGATTGAATACAAAGATTCGTTGTTATTATAAAACAAAACTGAAATCACACAAAACGACATGTTAAAAGAAAATGTTTGAATAAATAGATAATTTAGAGAACTTAAGAGGAACGTAAATCATGGACATTGTGGCATGCTATAACTGAAGGTTTAGATCAATGCAGATATATACGTGTGAAAGTGATTTTTGGTGTTGTTATTCTTAATTAAATGCTTATTGCTTAGATTATGATACTTTTCAATACAATAGCTCGTCACTGATTAACATCTTATAGCTGTGTTGTCAAAAGGTACGACACAATGAGTAGCCATTTTAATTATTATGTAAAAAGAGATTTTACGTTTGATCTTTTAAAAGCATTGAATTGCATCTCGGCCTAAGCAACAGTTATTAGAGCAAAAATTGTGAAAATTGGCAAAATTTATTTAAGTAAGCGCATTCATTAAATCTGTTTAACAACATAAAAGACATTATTTTAGCTGTATAATGTACTTAAATGTTTTGATTTATCTTGGATAATACAGGTAAATTTAAGCGGAGTCAGTGTTGGCGTTTATTTAGCCAGCGAGAAAAAAGCGAAAATTAAACACACGAAAAACAAACCCCAATATTCAATCATCTTATGCAAATGATATACACACATTTTTTATACTGAACACAAACAGCTGTTTCTATTTCAGCCATCATATCAGTAACAAAATGCATCTCTTTACACTTCTCTGCCTCCTTACAAACCAATTTTGACTTCATATGTCTGCAATGCAACATACAATATTAGAGTATAAATCTATAGAATATGACAGCGCAATGATTCTGTAAATCAACTTATGGATACTTCATTTCTGGTTTATCCATTTCTATCCGTATTTACGGATATATTGTTTTCCGCGATTTTCTTAAAAGGTTTGACACATTTGCCTTATTGTCATACTCACGAACAAAATTCGTTCTTGAAAATTAGTGGTCACACAGTTATTGTTATCTTTTACCTCCGTATCTGACTGCTATTAAAAACTATAATACTATGCTAACCTTGTGCTCAATTCTTATTGTTGTTTGATTGTTTGTTCATTGACGTATGCCACACATATTCTAAAATTTATTGCTTTAAACTAATACTGTTTTATCTGAAGTTAAGATACGATTTTGCACTCATGTTTATATTACAATTTCAACATTCTCAAGTGTTATTCACAGAACGAAAATCTATTATTGACAAAATACATATTTTAGTTGCTCTTTTTAACTATCAATGAAATGCTTTATTTAAAGTTTAAACACGCAGGTTAACATTTAGTCAACCTTGAAAAAAACCCACAAAAAAACAACAACGTTTTAGTCCTGGTCTCAATCACCAAAGTTACATAAGTTTCTTTACATACCAATGGTTAGCAATTTGTGACCAGATCTTGCAATATTTATATATTTAAAAGCAAAGTTGTATTCATCCTTCGCTGGGATTCAAACTCATTATATTGGGATATCGAGACTGTATTTTAACTATTTAATGACAGAAATGTACACATACTGACATAGCTCGTCAACTGTTTCTTCGCTGACATCTTTTAAAGTATCGCCATCATAGAAGAAGTTTCCAATATCTAGAAATCTGTTAGAACAACTAAACAATGGATAGCATTCTCTTGGAACATCCGATGATGTACCTGAAACTATAATAATGTTTTGAGAATTCACTAGACTATAACCATTGAGGTTATGAGGTGGAAAACCGCAAGGGCTAGTTTTGCTCGCCTCATTCATCTTAATTGATTTGAATTGTCAGGTTTTCTCTCAGGTCACGCCCGTTTCCTCCACCAATATAAACTAACCGCAACGAAATAGCAAAATATAGTACTGAAATCGGCTTTAAACACTGATCAATCATATTAGAAAATTCGATAACTTTTTAATAATGGATTTTTTAAGACGATATATGTTTATAAATTATCTGACATGCTCACAATGTAAAAACTCATCAAGAATACCAGGCTTATGTTTTGCTACATGAGACTCGTATGGTTAATAGCAAACTCTTCAGTGACTCTCGAATCAAAATACTAGGGAGGCTTTATCATAAAAGATGTAATAGGGCATTTAACCCCACAAATTAAAAAGTTGTGCCAAATGTGACCAATAACTATAACCCTGTTATTACGAGACATTGGACATTCTATCAACAGTTTATAGAAAAAGAGCATATAAATGATATGTTTTAAGAGTCTTTTGTAGACGAAACGCGCGTCTGGCGTATATACAAATCCTGGTATCTATGATGAGTTTATATACAACCACTGGGTCGATGCCACTGCTGGTGGAGATTTATTTTCCCGAGGGTATTACCAGCCAACTTTATGTGCTGACATGAATTATCATTGATATGGTTATACTTATAAATTGTTTACAAAATTTTGAATTTTTGAAATACAAAGGCTTTTCTACCTCAGGCATAGATTACCTTAGCTGGATTCGGCAAAACTTTTAGGACATTTGGTCCTCAATGCTTTTCAACTTCGTACTTTATTTGGCCTTTAAAAACTTTTTTGGATTCGATCGTCACTGATGAGTCTTTTGTAGACGAAACGCGCGTCTGGCGTATACACAAAATTTAATTTAGTCCTGGTATCTATGATGAGTTTATTTACAACCACTGGGTAGATGCCACTGCTGGTGGAGATTTATTTTCCCGAGGGTATCACCAGCCCAGTGCTCAGCACTTTTTGTGCTGACATGAATTATCATTGATATGGTTATATTTATAAATTAACTGTTAACAAAATTTAAAATTTTTGAAATACTTAGGCTTTTCTACCTCAGGCATAGATTACCTTAGCTGGATTTGGCAAAACATTTAGGAAATTTGGTCTTCAATGCTCTTCAACTTCGTACTTTATTTGGCTTTTTAAACTTTTTTGGATTCGAGCGTCACTGATGAGTCTTTTGTAGACGAAACGCACGTCTGGCGTATATACAAAATGTAGTCCTGGTATTTATGATGAGTTTATTTACTTGTTACTGGACTGATTTTGTTACGTCTTTATTTAACTTTTCCTTTTATTTATCATATTTTGAAATATTAACAGATCTTCAATACGAAATCACAATCGGCACTTGGTGTGCAAGTAAAAAAACCTAGTTTATTTGAATTTGACTCAAATAAAGCTTTTTACCACTGTTATTTTACATGAAATTCAGATTGTTATATGCATATTACTCCGTTTAGTCCAGCATTCTTCGTTATTTCACAGGCTAGCAAGTCATTTAGAAATTATAAAACAAGCCTTTTTTATATAGATTAGACCGTTGGGTTTTCCGTTCGAATGGTTTTACACTAGTAATTTTAAAGCTTGTTGTGCGGTGTGAGCCAAGACTCCGTGTTGAAGGCCGTATATTGACCTATAATGCTTTACTCTTAAAAATTGTTATTTAATGGAGAGTTGTCTCATTGGCACTCATACCACATCTTCCTATATCTATTAAGTGATGAAAGATACAGAACTAAGGTTGAGTATATTATGTAAAAACTAACACAAATACGTGGTGATATGATATTGTTGCCATAAAAATTATTAACAATGCAGAAAATATAAATTATTGTTTGCAATCAAATATTAGTACTTAGAAAAAGATTTAACTTACCCGAGGCAAAACCGACGAGAACGAGTACTAAGGCAAACATAGTTGTACTAGTCGAAACAAATTTGATGTAAATGTGTTGTGCTGAATATAAAAATGTCACTTATTTATATATGTGAGCGCATAATAAGCACGATATTAATAGAAATAATTGACGAATTATGATCTGTTAATTACATAATATAAAGTACAATACTTATTGAGATAATTCACAGCTTAATGTTTATGTGTTCACTTTTTTATTATTGTATAGTAAACACGGTGTTATTATTATAAATGCCTGCACGTTTTTTTTTATCTACTTTGTCAATTTTGTCTAAATACCAAGGTTTTCCAATAAAGCCTATCTTGCTTGAAATTACTGACAACAATGTTTTAATTTGATATCATGTTAATTAATTTGTCATGATTTTTCTAAAAATTAAAAAAAAAGGTATTTTTCTCAATTGTTTTTTTCCAGGCCTTGACAAGTTCATAGCCAAATATATTATCTATGCCTGATATAGCCCTAACATTTATGAATTACTGTGTTTAGTAAAGAATTAAGTATTTAGCAAGAATTCGATAAATAGTTTTGAAGGTCGTACTTACATACTTGTCTGTGTGTTTTTTTTTGGTCCAAACTAAATAACGGTTGTTTAACTGCTTCTAACATTTTGCAGATTTGTGCCTTACAAATTGATTGATATTACAAAACAATCTCGTTTAAGATCCCTAAACAGGAGATTTAAATAGAAAAAGACAATATGTATGAATTCTTATGATTTCACAAAAATCGTATGCATAAGAACGAATTCTATTTTATCAATTTTTGTCTTCGTCTCTTATGATATGGAAAAAATGTTTTAAACAAAAGCAACAAAACAAAAGGAGTTTTGTTAAGGTAGCACAACAGACTAACAGTGTTTTTTTAAGATATTTTTTTATCACATAATTTTGAAGTAAGTATTATTCTGCACAGTTTGTAAAAAATCAAAAATCATTATCATATCACAATAGGGAGTAAATTGATAATGACTTTATCTAAATAAAAGCATATGGTAATTAATCTAAATATATAGGCATTTAGAAAGGTCTAATATGTAAATCATATGTTGATGCCAGTGACCAGCTGTTAATCACTGACCACATGATAAATAGTGTGGTTTTATCTCATTGTATCATGTGTATTGCAACAAAAGTAATTTATATAACTTTGAAGTTAATAGAGAAAAGGGAAAAGTTATTAAAAGGTGAATTTCTAAAGAGAAAAAAAAATAACAAAAAAGAACAAAACTATATATATATAAGGATAAGAGTGTGACAGTATCTTCGAAAGCCTCTGACAAACGTTAAACTGTTAAGGTTCTTACTACACACAATAAGAATATGACTCTGAATATGTCTTATGTTAGGAGTTTTAGGCACTTTAAACAATTTTAATTATTATGTGAATATGTGGGACAGTCTATTTTCAGGAAGGGGATGGTCTTGATCTTTTATGAACATGTCTTTTATTGCATAATTTTAATATTATAGCTAATTTCATAGTTTTCTCTTTAAAAATACAAATGAAACTCATTATTTATATTGATAATAGTGATGTTAAGTATTGATTATATGAAGCTTGTCATTCCTGTTATTCTCTTATCTTTTTGGATAATTTTTTTCTAAATTTATAGGTGTCCATATAAGACTCATCAGTGACGCTCATATCAATATATTCATAAAGCCAAACAAGTATACAGTTAAAGAGCATTGAGGATCCAAAATTCCAAAAAAATGTGCCAAATACGGCTAAGGTATGCCTGGGATAAAAAAAATCCTTAGTTTTTCGAAAATTCAAACTTTTGTAAACAGGAAATCTATAAAAATGACCACATTATTGATATTCATGTCAACACCGAAGTGTTGACTACTGGGCTTGTTACACCTTCGGGGACGAAACGTCCACTAGCAGTGGCATCTACCCAGTGGTGTAAATAGTTATCAAAGCTAACCAGAATTATAATTTAGTACACCAGACGCGAGTTTTGTCTACATAAGACCCGTCAGTGACGCTTATATCAAGATATTTTAAAGCCAAACAAGTACAAAGTTGAAAAGCATTGAGGATCCGAAATTCCAAAAAGTTGTACCAAATACGGCTAAGGTAATCTATGCCTGGGATAAGAAAATCCTTAGTTGATATTCAGTGTAGGTGAATTAAGGAATGACTGTAAAAAAAATTCTGTCTATGAAGTGTGCACCACATTTGTTATATATGGTTTATCGAATCGATAGATAAAAGTATTACAGTCGTTCCTTATAACCTAATGCTCGGGGTAAATCTTGAAAATACGCAGATGAGGTCACTGTCTCATGACAAAATTATGTCAATGTGAGCTGATAGAAAACATATATTGTTGGCCTTGATTATTGTAGAGAAGAACAAGTAAAGAAACTATAATTATTTTATCATGCAACTCAGATTGACCACAAAACAGAATTAGGAAATAAGAAGAGATTTTGAAATCTATCTATGGGTTTAGATGATATGATACCGACTGTAGCTTGATTTATCTTTCGGAAAGATCATCAAGCGTTTAAAAGTTCATACAAGTTAAAACGAAATTAATTCCGTATTTAGGAGAGTACAAGAATTTTATTCCTTATGCCTGCTTTCAGATATCACGTTTCATTCAAGTTTTTATAAACAAAGTTGTTTCAATTAGTAATAAAAAATGAAATGTTTACAAAAACAAATTGACGAAAAAACCCTCGGGAAAGCAAAGTTTATAAAACACGTAAGAGTAATTGGATCCAATACTATGTGAAATAAAGAATCTACAATGGACGAGGTACTTTTGAAACTGAATGTATGAACGTTTTGTTATTGAAAAATTGGGAATGATTGTGATATGTATTTCAAAAATACCATTTGATAATAAGTTTGGTATGACATGTTAAATTTATACATGTTACAAAATTGTAGTAAATCCATGAAAAATAAGCCTAGATGTAATTCAAAATGTGCTTCTAAAAGAAAGATTTCTTCACAAAGCCAATCGAAAAGAAAAAAAATATAAGTATTTTAAAGTCAGTAAAAAAAACCCCAAAAGAAACCATGAATGTGTCCACAGTACATGAATGCCCCACTCGCACTATCATTTTCTATGTTCATTGGACCGTGATATTGGGGTAAAAACTCTTAATTTGGCATTAAATCAGAAAGATCATATCATAGGGAACATGTGTACTAAGTTTCAAATTGATTGAACTTCAACTTCACCAAAAAACTACCATGACCAAAAACTGTAACCTAAAGCGGGACAGACGGACGAACGAACGGACGGACGGATAAACGAACGGACGCACAGAGCAGAAAACATAATACCCTTCTGCTATCGTAGGTGGGACATAAAAAGAAGAAGGCCTGTACAGAGTGAAAACGATAGATGAACAAAAATTGTTAAGATGATCAGATGCATACTGCTAGAAATACACATAAGCCCATAACAATATTAAACTGGTCCTACAAGTCATATGAAAATTAGAATTTGACTAAAAAGTTAAACATGTTACAACTATATTCACTTAAATGCGTAACTTTTACTCTAAAAGAATTGAATATTAACTTTTTTTTTAAAAGAAAATCTTTTATTTAAAGGATTTATTTATTATTTATAACTGTTAATGTAAATGTCTTAAAGAACAAATTTAACAACTGTAAATGAATAGTTTTATCACACATGTGAACACATGATAAATTAAAAAAACAAACACGCCTTCCTCTTTCCATGTTCTTTTTCTATATGCCTTTTAACGTTTGTTTATACACATGACGTGGGTCTCGACTTATAAATCCCGTCATTCCGTTATTGTTGTTTGGTAAATTATGGTATTATTGTCTTTAAGTTTTGATAATTTACTTTGTCTACATGTTGACATTTGTACCTTTTATATATATATCAAAAAGAAGATGTAGTATGATTGCCAATGAGACAACTCTCCACAAAATGTATGTTTGTTTTGTTCACACATTGTTGTCAATATTATGAAATTGTATGCGATAGTCATACAAGTAAGGGGTGTAGCTAGCTATAAAACGAGGTTAAATCCACAATTTTCTACATAAGAAAATATATGTACCAAGTCAGGAGTCTGATATTTGTTATCCATTCGTTGATGTGTTTGAGCTTTTGATTTTGCCATTTGATAAGGGCCTTTTCTTTTTTTTTATTTCTCTTCGGAGTTCAGGATATTTGTGATGTACTTTTTCCCACGTACTCTGAAATATCAATGTTATCGAAATTATTGAACCAATGCATGCATATATACTAAACTAATTCTTGCTCTTGCCTGCACATATTTTATATGCATTGCTATAACGTATTATCGACAAGTAACATTTCATTCTGTTCTTGTTGATCGCAAGTCAATTAACTCTGAGGTTGTTGCCTAAGTTTACCATATCGTGGCATTGATAAACATTACACACAAAACAGGAAAGCGTGCCTGATCAGTGAACGTAAAGAGATATGACACTTTTTTTTAATAAATTTTTATATGAGTTCCTATTTGTTTAATTAACATTTTTATTTACAATAATTGTTAAATAATCTTTTGTATTGAATTTGTTCTTTACAAATCTGGTTTTACACCCAAGAGCCCATAAACCCCTCGCATTTGCGTTGCGTGGTGGCCGAAGATGTAACGACAGTTCTCCTAGGTAAGATCACTGTATAATGTAAAAAATCGGCGAATTAGTGTCTGGGAAGTCATTAACTCAATAACAGTACATTTGTAAAGATTTTGATAATATATAGTTAGTTCAACATAACAATCAAGTATATATAACTTTTTTTTAATTTGAAGTTTCACATAGCAATGTTGAGGCTGTTGCTAAGGTTGAAGAATTTTTATTGTTTTTAGAAAAAAATCATCAAGAAATATATTGGTTATATTCTAAATTCTAGCATAACGTCCTTCAAATGCTTTGAGTACACAGCCGAGGTAAAATATGAATATATTGCCAGGGCTGTTCCGATCGTACCCCCACGTCTTATGCTTTTTTTTATGAATGATGTGCCTGAGATCATAGAACGATGACGTAAGAATATAAGAACAGAAAAACATCACAACAAGGAAAAGTAAACAAACGATGCTAAAATGTGGTTAAATGTGATATAAGCTATTTTTTTTATATATATATAAGACAAGTGGTAAACTATAATTTAAATTCATCCAAAACTCTAAATAGTTTAAGCATGTCACTAATTCAGTTTGTTCCGTTCTTTTACGCCAATTTGATAGAGCGTTTATTCATGGGAACAGCAAATATTTGCCTCCACCTAGAGTGCTTCGATTCAAAATAATTGCCGTATTTGTCCTATTAGAATCGAAATAATTCATGGGGACAACAACTGTCATATTCCTGTCTTGGTACAGGTATTTTCTTATGTAGCTAGACAATGGTGTATAAGACCTGTTTTTATAGCTAGCTAAACCTCTCACAGTTGCATATAATTTTAGTATTCCGGTGTTCAAAAATCATAAATCGATTGAGAAAAAAACAAACAAACCGGGTTACAAACCAAAACCGAGGGAAACACATCAACTTTAGTTATTCTCAAGGATATATTAAGCCTAGTAGAAAGAACTTTTTTATTGACATAAAATATCATTTTCTGCAAATACTGCAAATAAAAAATTGACATATTCGTAAAATAGCATACCCCGAACATCCTTTCGTGATGCGGATCCTTGTGGTAAAAAATCCCCTTTTTTTACACAATAAGTTCTTTGAAGATTTAATACTTTGAACAAATTTAATAGCTCCATAGTTTTTACACATTTATTCTATGTACCTGTACTTTCATGATCACCACAAAAGGTTAAGCTCAGTCATTTGTAGAAATGAAAAAGAAACATGTCCAATATCACTACACAGAGATTTTTTGTTTACACGTGACTTTTGAGTTCCTTATTTCGAGACGCATTAGGGATATTGTCCTATATCCTTCATGATCATGTTGCTAAAAAGATTTTAACCGGACATGATTTTTTCCGTAAGAGAAAAAGATGTCCAGATGACCAGTTTCCTAATATGAAACTTCTTTCGAAGGATCAAAAGTAATATAACAAAAAAACCGAACTCCGAGAAAAATTAGTAAAGATATACACGAGCAGTGTAAATTGTAAGAAAGAGAACCACGACTGCAAATAAAAATGAAGAGGATTATTCAGCTAAATTGATCGAATGCATCTACTTTTAAATTCATGTGTTCTATAATTCTTCAACACAATGAGTCGAAATCACATAACATAAAAAGTATTTTGTCCTTTTATGTAAGTAGAACAACTGAGCTAGAATAATATTTACCAAATGTGTTAATGTACCAAAGCTTCGGTCAACACTTTGGAACCGTCTAAAATTTTTGAAGTGATGATTAAACAGGTAAGCAAACACAACCATATTACCCTTATATTATAAGATCTAATAAAGATTTTAAATGGCGATTGGTGATCCTAAAGCAAAAAATTATAACTAACAAAAACTCAGTTATATCTATGATAGATAAACATTTATTTAACATCTCACTATCTCACATAGGAACTCCGATATTAAACTTGTGATGATTACATATTGTCTCTCTATATTCTTCGACCGTAGTTTCTACGGCAGATGCTTGTTGTTCTTTTTTTACACTGATGGAACATCGCTGCACAGTTTTTCAGACGGTCTACAAACCTGTTATTGAAAACAAACAATTTCAAAGACTGGCTATTGAAATAGAAATAAGGAAATGTGGTATGATTGCCAATGAGGTAACTATCCATCAAAGTTAAAATAAAGTATAAGTCTGGATATTCAATGGTTAACAAATAGGCGGAAATCACTAACACAAGTCAAATAAGATAAAGCCTATAAATTGCGCGAAAATTTATGCATACTTTGGGAATTTTCAATGTAACCATGGTTTAAGGATTTTGTAAACGATAATTTTTACATGTCGGCAGGTCGAAAAGCAAATAATGTGAATCTTTAAAAAAACCTCCTCATTGCAACTTTGTATGATAAAGGTTCAACCTTAAATCATCGGGGAAACAAACGATATTAGTCAGAGTGTGCCGTATCCGCAACAGACCTTTTGCGTACTTAAAAATCAGCTCTAAAATTCGCACTGCATTGTTTATCGGAAAACTTATATCTACCGCTCCAAACCATGTTTTCAAATTTTTGTGAAATTTGCGACCGTCCGTTCATTTACGTACATGCTTTGGCTGTACGTGTACATCAAATATGCAAAGCACTTGGATGGACTTAATAATATAAAACTTTTGTCTCGATCTCTTGGTTGAACTCAGTGAATGTGATGATGAATCTTTATATATAATCTGCCTAAAAACCCTTCAACTATGCTCAGTGATTTCGACTTAGAGTCATTCAAGCGACTTTGCTACATCCATGTAACAAAATCTGCATCCGAATACAATCGTCAATTGAACAATATAGTATAATGCTAGCACATGTAATATCGACAGCACGCGATATAAACTCTTTTGCTCTTGCACTGTTTGTGATCATTTTCATTTATATGTCAATATTGCGCATTGCTCACAACTTTATCATTTATATGGTCTGTTATTAATGTTTTAATTTATTGTTCATGATTATATCATTCATGTAATCTCTGTAAAGAGGGAATGAAGATATGAATGAATGAATTGCAACTTTGTATGACAAAGGTTCAATCTTAAATCATCGGGCAAACAAACGATACCAGTCAGAATGTGACGTAGCCGCAACAGACCTTTTGCGTACATAAAAATCACTTAATATATAAATATGAACGACGCATCTACTTAGTCTATGATTAGAAAAAAGACAAGAGAAAAGAGAAAATCAGAATAAAAAAATACTCTTACCCATAACACAGTAGAATACGATCCTTTGAATCACTGTCGTTGAAATCAGGTGGCATTTAAAAACATGTTTCAATGCTACCGAAATTAGCTGACTTCTATCCCTATATACTGAGGGTGTAGCTAGGATGTTTAAAAGCATTCTTTTTCATGCTTGCAATGGAATTCAATTCTCACCTGACTATCCTCAACACAGTAGAATACGATCCTTTGAATCACTGTCGTTGAAATCAGGTGGCATTTAAAAACATGTTTCAATGCTACCGAAATTAGCTGATTTCCATCCCTATATACTGAGGGTGAAGCTAGGATGTTTAAAAGCATTCTTTTTCATGCTTGCAATGGAATACAATTCTCACCTGACCATCCGTATTCAATAAAATTCCATGTGAAACTAAATGATGTTGATTTATGGTTAAGCTTAGCACTGGCAATAATCTATAGTTAGATATAACTGATGGACTTGCGAAAAGGAAGACGAACTTGCTTTTACTACTCGTGTCTGTGTAATATATATTGTAACCTACTGAATAAAAATGGTCTTGAGTTACAAATGTATCTGATTTTACGATTTTTCTATTTTGTATCTCCGTATGTATTAAATAGTTTAGTTATCAACGTCAAACTACGTTTTATATCAAATTTCCCCTTTTAGTCACGAACAAAGATAAGTATCCTTAAGTAATTCATCTTCATCTTCTTATAGTAAAAAAAACCTCCAGATATGCATTATGTTTGTGATACGTTTTAAAACATTTTTAGAAAACGCAAATTTTATTCAATAAAACATTTCAATAACAATGTCGGGTTTTGGAATGTACAGTTTGAAAGTGTACTGAGTGTATTGTCTTCTGTTACATGTATAATTACACAAAAGATCTTTATATAGTCATATCTCCGGCCTTCAGAACGTGTACCTACGAACTTTCATTATAACAAATCAATATTATAACATATCCTCTCTGTTTATGTCTTTACTTTATCTTATTTCAATTTTGTGTTTTCCATAAACTAAATAGAAAATGCTTAAGAAACGTCACTAATTTAATGAAACAATGAAACGGAAAACAACACATTCGACTTATATATCGTTATAAGAATGCACCAAGCTGAAAAATTCTTTTGATTTCAGGAAATCGAGATATGACTATATATTACATAAATGTAGGATACGTTTACTTGATAAGACAACTTTTCAATTAATAAATTGAAAATATAATATAAAATATATTAAATATCTTATAAACACGGTGATAAAAAGCAAATTGTAAGGCGTATAACAATTGGTTTTTCTTTCACTCATAACACAGACATTTAATTATTTAATACGACAGAAAACATTACGGTGGCAATCAAAAATTATAAGTCTAAGACAAAAAGACTACACCTTGATAAAAAAAAAAAACGATTAACGGCAAACAACAATCCACAAAAACAATTCTCAAAAGAGCAAGAATCAAACCGAATGCCGTTGGCGATCTCAGGCGCCCGATGACTATAAACAGTACCTGTCTTTTTAACGGGCTCCGTGATGTTGTTCAAAGAATGTCAAAAGTCAAAGGTAAGTTCATTCCAGACGACATACTCGAAGGGATGAGGAATGCATTGTGATCAATACAAAACAAAACATATCCGTTATTATCTTAAGATTACGAGTGTCTTAATATCGAAAATGATAAAATCTTATGACACCTGCTAATAAAATTTATAATGGAAATGGGGAATATGTCAACAAGACAAAAACCCGAACAAAGAGCCGAAAACAACCAAAGACCACTAAAATGGGTCTTCAACACAGCGAGAAAATCCCGCATCCGGAGGTGAGCCTCAACTGGCCTCGTGCCGAAAATGTGTACTAGTTCAGTACATCTATAGATAAAATCATTTTTTTTAAAAAGTAATTCAGTCTCCCTTCAGTAGTATTATATGTTTAAACGCTTTTGGTACACCGTCTACCCGTAAGAGTTGAATAAGAAAAGACACTGTATTTATTCCAGGAACTTATTAGATAAATATAACGGACTTGTTTTGTGTTGCAAGCGTAGTTTTAAAAAAAAATTTATTACTAAAATCATAACAAAATCATGATATAATTGTTAAAAGAGATGTTACATGCTTGAAATGACCTTGAAGTTGACGAAAATCACAGCCTTATTCCAAATTTTCAAAGTACATCATGAATGTAATACCAAGACACAGAAGACATGAATTTGACAAATCATATACAATCAATAGCCGATGAAAGATAGTTTTTCTTCCCATTTAAAAATAATATTGCTTAAACAAATTTATCGTCTGTAAACAAGACGAAATTTCAATTATATTGGTATATTTGTTAAAAATTAAATCAAATGAACTATGATATCAACCCTTTAATTAACCAGCAACGGCCTTTAATGGAATGTTGTTAAATAAGATACAAAGCATCTGATCATATTGGACATAAAATCCACATATTAAGTGCCTCTCTTTGCTTATCTTATAATATTTATACCCAACAACATTATATATACGGGTATAAATTTCTGACTGAGACTATAAATGTAACACTTGATCAACCCAATAAACACTGGTAACTCTTTTTGATTACATTAATTTAGTAAATGATATCATTTTAAAATTTGATTACATATTGAATTATCTGATTTCTAAAGATGAAGCCGAAGCCGACTGCTAAAAAATAAAATATTTGACCAATGAAAAAGAGGATTAATGTTGCAGTTCTCGAAAATAGTATGTTTGTCAAAAACGCAATGGTCTGTTAATTACTTTATATTTAAAACAAAATCAAACTTTCTGCATGAATAATTATGACAACTCCGATTCCGCTCCTTTTGATGTTAATGCGATTTTGTTCTTAGGTGTGTTTTACCTTGACCTGACGATATTTTTAATCGCGTCACGATATTTGAGAATCGGTAAACAACAGTCGCCGTACTTGATCGTCAGATTTGTTTTATTTATGGGGTCATTCACCAGGTCTAAGTGAAGAATATGTCATAGGATGTTAATCGAAAATTACTACCCTTTCTTAAATTACTTTTTGTAAATTCATTGAGGTGTAAAAGAATTGACTGAAGTACATTTTTGTATGAAGCGCATAGAGATTGCTGTTAGCCAATCAAAATAACGTAATATAATGAAACATACATGCAATGTTATTATAAAGAGATGATCACAAAATACAACTTTACCTTCCTTTACAGGGTATTAATACCGACACATCATTTAACTGAAAATGTATCATTCAAGAATTCAAGTTCAGTTGGTACATCCAACATACTGACGAGACAGTCTACAGAATTACAAAATGTGAAACATTTAACAATAGAAAAAACCCATCCAGAGTTAAAACAATGATAAAATGTGAAAAAAATTAACTACATGTTCAAATACTGATAAAAGCTGCTAAAAACAACCACACAGTAAATCTTGTAACAACTGTATAACATAAAGCTTCTTTCTGAGGTATGAAACAGTGGCAATTAATTGAAACTGGTGAATACTTGTACTGTTGTCACATACAACATTTGCCATCTAGTATTCCTTTTAACTGTCACATTTCACTGGTTCTCCATAATAGGTAACTGCCTTCTGTTTTGTCGAATATGTAAACTAATAAGTTTGTAAACATCATACGTCATCCTCAATTGAGTTTTCGTTAACGGATTTCGATTTCAATAAGGAATTCAATAAGAAAATTACTTGATCGATCTTTGTGTCCATCTTCTGAATCTGGAATGATTAAAAAATGTATTATCGGTACAATGGATTAGCGTTGTTTCTTGCAAAAAGAAACATGAGCCCGGAGGCTGTTATAATGTCATATTGAAATCTTTGTAGAGGAAAACTGTCTACTTTGTCGGTTTACCTGCTTTATGTTTAAGGTTTAATTGGTGTTTATGTTGTTTTATGTGAATTTTGCAAGGAACAATTTGTTATATGTTTTATGTTGGGATTATTTCCTTTCTTAAAAAAGTAATTGTCCATCTTTCCTCGACTTCATAGGTTAAATGCCTATTTATATTGTCTAATTATTGTCACAACAAATGTTGTACGTCAGTAATAGTCATTTTGAGATAATGCCCATTAACGGAAATTATAAATAAGGATCGGACACGTTATACAAGTATTACAGCAGTTTAAGATGGCTATTATCGACAGCAATTAAAGACCTACTTGATTTTCCATTCTAACAATTCTAGCACTGAGAGTAACTCTTTCTCTATCTTTTCCATTGGAATAAAGAACTCCTGGCTTACCTAACGTCTGGTCTAATCTAAAAGTTAGAGAATTGTTCACAATAAGAAAAAGAAAAAAATCAACAGATGCAGTTAGTATTGACAATTCCATATACTTCAAAAAAACGTTTCTGCTTGTTCATTGACCACTTTTTTCTCGTTCTTATACAATATAAAATACTAGCTACATCAATATCTTTTAGACTAGAGTAAATCAAATAAGGTATTTGTATCTAGCAAAGTCTAGATCATAAGTTAAAAATTGTGTTATTTTATGAAATCGGCTAAGCAGATTTGATCCCCTTGATTATGTGTCTATTGTAATGTCTTTGAATATTGTTCTCGGTTGTTAATTATGTGTTACAATGTAAATATGTTTGTTTTGCTATAGCATGTAGTTACTGCTTTGCAATTAATAATTCATTCATTTAATCGTTCATTCGTTCGTTCGATCGTTCATTCGTTCATTTAAATATCACACACAGATAGAGTTTTCGATCTACAACGTCTTCAAATTCTCTGTTTACGAATCTGAAGTTTGACTGGTAATTTCACTTTCTTCATCAAGGTAACAAGGACGCGACGTCCATGTTCGTATACAAATTAACCAGGTTTGAACTTTGATTCACAACATTTTGGTATACAATCTTGAAAATATTTACAGAATGCATACATGTAAGTTGCGAAAACAGTAAATCGATTTAATTCAGATGAATGAAAAAATTGTAAAAACCCCATTTGCATACTCTATAATTAAAAACGGTATCAGGATTCAGTTATATCACAAATAGATATAAATACTTTAATTTTGTACCCATTGTGACATCGGACTTGGATTTTTTTTAACTGAGTTGAACTGTGTGTATTGCTGTGTGTTTGTTTATTTTACATTGGCTAGAGGTAAAATAGGGAGGGGGTGGTTTGAGATATCACAAACATGTTTAACCTGCAACATGTTTGGGCCTGTCTCAAGTCAGGAGACTCTGGACCTTTTTTGAGTTGTATGTTTCTTTTTTAATTTCAATCCATTAATATATTTTGGAAGTTGTTGTTATGTCTATTTTGATTGAACTAGTGTACATTTTATAGCCACTGAAATCAACCTCCGGGTGCGGGAATTTATCGCTGTGTTGAACTTTGGTGGTCCTGTGCTGTTAACTGCTCTTTGGTCGGGCTGTTGTCTCTTTGACCAATTCCCCACTTCCATTCTCAGTCGAATTTAATAATTAAATAAAAATGTAAAATACAATACCTTCGTTGAAGTTCTTTGATTCTGACCATCATATTAAGATGTCCTTGAGAATACTGTTCTATGACGTCTCTGACGTCATACGGTTTTCGTGCTTGCTATTAAAAGGAATATGTTATTACTAATGTTTGTCTTAGTAATGGATTCGTATTTCTATTTTTTTGTTTACGCATGATTTAATGTTTTTTTTTAAATCATACCAATTCCTTTACTTTGTCGACTTAATCATAGATTCTAGAAATAGTTGGTGTGAAATATTGAACCGAGAAAAAGATGTAAGTATCAAGGAAATGAAAAAGCTGTTTCTTTTTTTAAAATGCATAAAAAATATCTAAACGACTTAAAAGATATTGTTTATGAATGTTTTTATGACACATAAATAGTATATGGTATTTATGTATTACTGTAGCTATATGTATATGTCATGTACATGATTTTTGAAAAACATATGCTTAAAGTAGATTATATACGATAAAAAGCGTCTATTCTTGATATGACGTATAACGCTTTGTGTACCAACTTGGGCTTATCATGAGATGATCAGGACCATTGCTGATAATATTTGTTTTAACAATATAATAACAATTACGGTACTAACTTTACTCAACCAGATCGAGGCACATTAGTGTTGTCTGCAGTGATGTTTAAGGGAAAAAAGATATGAAAACTTAAATATAATATTAGCCTTCGCTAAAGAGTTAAAAAATCTTAAAATGAACAACAGTAAAGCCAAACATGGACTAAGGATCAGAGTTATACCATCCTGAGTGAAGAATGTTTTCAAAGCCGTTAGTTTCCATAATTAAAACCCGTTTGCCAACTCTGACGACCTCATGGTCGGGCTGGTATTACATAAGGACTGACATTTCATACGAAAAGGTATCTATTCAGTGGAAGGAATAAAAATATCGGAAAAAACACTGATTGAATAATGAATATTTAAGAAATTCTACCGTAAGTTTCAAATATTGCGAGATACTTTTAATTATTTGTCTATGGTATATGAATGTAATTGAATTAAAATTCTGTATTTATAAATTACCTGAAATTTTCTCCTAGCTACAAAATATTTGATTTTCCTAATTACTCGTATCGCTGCTTTATGTGCCTCTGTTAACCTAAAATAATTATACAGATAAAAACTTAAAATCAATTAAGGCAAAAAACATACTTAATAAACAATATGAACAAATTTGACGAAAGCTGCACAATAATATAAATGTTACCTATATCCATGATAATAAAAGGGTCAACATAAAATAATGAAAATGTTTATTACCCCAATCGTTACTGAAAATCAAAACTAAAAGCTAGTATCATGCAAATATATGACAACAGCCTACATTTTTCAAATATGACAAAGATGCATTGAAAATAGTATTTTAAGATATGGAGTTGACCGTATATATGCCCTGTCTCTATCAGATTTATTACAAGTATACAGACCTCAAGCCAACCTCTTAATGTCTTTTTGTAATATTTTTATGCCACTGATATATTATATCAATGACGACCATTTTGTTTCTCATTAAATTTCAATTGCTATAACCGACTTATATTTTGAAAATGCTATTTTTTAAATCTCCATCTTTAATGAAAATAATACAATATAAAATATCACGGACTGAAGTCTGTACTCCTGCTAACACTGTTAAACAGATTTAATTCATATCATAGATACCAAAATGCTGATACTGTGTTACCTGTCTTATCAGAAACACCGGGGAACCAGAAAATAATGTCGGATTAAGCAGGGTGTCGGAATACTTAGTTTTTTTCTGAAAGGATATGCATATTTTGGGACCATGAAAATGTGTCGGTTAAATCAGGATGTTGGAATACTCAGGTGTCGGATAAGGCAGGTAACACTGTAATTTGGAACGCAACACATGTGTAAATCCTCCTCAATTAAAAGCGGGTGGACGGTAAAATCAAATACGAAGTTGAAAACCCTAAAATCCAGACGATTGTACCAAATAAGGTCAATCAAGGCAATCTAAAAACTAGAATCTATAATCAGAACAAGGATCCTTTTTCACTTTTATTTTGTGCATGCTGTATTTGATCCTGACTTATTGATGCTAGTTGATAATTGTGGATCAACATACTATCAGTAGTGAAAAAATGGCGTTGTTTGCATGCTTGTCGGCTTTGCATATGCTGATGCCAGTGACAACTTGATTGGTTGTAATTTGTATCAGTCGTGTTTCTTTATATTTTAACGCTAATTACAGTATGAAGGTTTTCTCTTATGACGTACACGTAATTTATAATTAAATAGTTATCAAAGGTACCAGGATTATAATTTAGTACGCCAGACGCGCGTTTCGTCTATATAAAACTCATCAGTGACGCTCATATCAAAATATTTATAAAGCCAAACAATTACAAAGTTGAAGAGCATTGAGGATCCAAAATTCCAAATACGGCTAAGGAAATCTATGCCTGGAATAAGAAAATCCTTAGTTTTTCGAAAAATTTAAACTTTTGTTAACAGGCAATTTATAAAAAAATGACCACATTATTGATATTCATGTCAACACCGAAGTGTTGACTACTGGGCTGGTGATACCCTCGGGGGCGAAACGTCCACCAGCAGTGGCATCGACCCAGTGGTGTAAATAGTTATCAAAGGTACCAGGATTATAATAGACTCCCTATGCAACAATAACTGAAGAAAATTGATCTTGTAGCTTCGTTATTTCTTATATTAAAAATGTGGAGTCTGGGTTTAATATGTCAATAGGAAAAGGATCTGCAATTTAATAAATTGTTTTATTCAAATAAAAAATCAACTTTTTTTTTTGAACATGAAAATAAAAACGAATTATAAATGTAAGTTATTGATTTTACTACTTTAAATAGCACATAATTTGGAGGGTGTTTTAGCAGCTAGTGTCATTGAATGGGAATGCTTTATTGGCATTTAAGTAATACAAGAGTTGGAGAAACCTATCTGACTACAAACTATTCTTATTTTACGTTACCTAAATAAAACTAGAGCTTATACAACACCAGTGTATTTTGTTAGTAACAATAACAATTAAAGCGTAGCATAGCAATTAGAATAAAAGCACAGCATAACAAAAGTAAAGATATAAGAAAAAACGAACACTAGAAGTTAACCTCTGACTAATTATTATCAAAACAATATGCAAAAGCTCGTTAGTTGTTAGTTTGTAAAAACTATAGTGTTAATGTCTGTAGGTAAAAACTATTGTGTTAATGTCAAATATTTATCGCGCCTATGTCGCGATGTCATGCACTTACGTAGTTGGTCTCTTTGACATTTTACGTTTTCTGAAAAGTATATTTATTAAACTTATGTGTTAAATTAATGTTTTTTTTTTAACAAAAGCACATGATATTTTGGTGCTCATTGTCTGATAGATTCTGAGGCTTGTATTGAGATTAAGCGTATTCATGTTAATGTATATGATATAACTGTTTTCTGTTAAATTTGTCATTGCTAATAAAATTTGGTACTATCTGTATTATATTGTTGTAGTTTTATTGACAAGAATACGTTTACATCCAACATACTAGCTTTAAACACAAATAAAACTATATGTATATAACATACAAAGCTAAATAAATTGGAAACATATAAGAAATCAATAGCACACATATATTTACTTCTAAAATACAACATTAAGCAGTTCATATGGATTTGTTTTAAACCCTTTTTTAGGGACAATTAATGTCCACGTTTACCAGTATATATTTCAATGTCACATTCTTTTTGCTTTAAGTTCGATTCTAAAAAACTTCGGATTTTCGTTTATGCAAAGAGTACAAAAGGCGATGTTGTTTAATCAAAATGCAATAGAGTTTAATAAGAAATTCTGCATTTAGCTTAAAACGGGTGTATCAAAAACTGTTACGCTTTATTAAATACAATATAGTTACGATAAGTAATCACTATGTTTTTTTTAACTAATTGTTGCAAGATCACAACGAACTGCCAGTTTTCTGTAAATACTATAAAGTGCACTTGAACAATTTTATATTAGTTTTTATGTGAATTTTTCAACACAGTAAGAGAACGATTACTCTAACAGAAGGCTTAATCTTATTTAAATTCTGTATCCGGAACCCATTGACAAATGTCGATGTGATAATGTCTATACTTCTAGATGATCAGAACCATTCATATCAAAACTTATATTATCTATCATAACGTTATGACATGGAAGTATTTCATTGCAGTATTAGTTCAATGTTATAAACTGAAACTTACTGCACCACTCGATCAGCAGCTTCATCCATGTCATAGTCTGTATCGTCATATTGTTCACTGATACTTCCACCATAGGGTGATGGTCTCATACTCTCTCGTCTCGCACCTTTTGGAGTACCTTTAAGTGGAGAAGTAGATAGTTGACAAAAAAAACTTAAGATAACAATATGCATATTTATTGTTTTGTTTTCTTTCAAGAATTATAATTTGAAACCAGACCGCATCTTCGTATATGCTAATTATCCATGTAGCCTGCAACATTTTGCAGATAGAATAAAGACTAGTTGGCTCGGTTTAAAATAATTTGTGCGAAAAAGTTACCTTGTAAACTAGTACGTAAAAGATCTAACTCAACGTGTCGGTCTAGTACAAAGCAATGTTAATTTCTAACACTTTAAGATGTTTTCGTACTGGCTATGCATTTAATCTGCCTTTTAGATTTAAATGGATATTTGTAAAAGTCTTGAGTCTGTGGTAGTTTTCAATCTCACTCGAACTTCAAAGCATGCAGCTGTTACTTAGGTTCAGGAGTTAAATGCACATAATTTATAAACTGTTGTCCCATAATAGTCTGACTCTGTTAGGAATATTTAAACTTTATCAATGGAATATCTGCAATAAATCAATGATCTCAGGTTTGTTACTTTTATATCTTTTGTTGTAAACATGTATGTTTTTTTTTTATCTTGTTTTTATCTTAAATATGATAAAAAAGGCTAATTCATTATATGATTATTGATATTACCTATCTTTTCCTCCCAAGGTGGCGTAGTAACACTCTCTCTGTGGTAATGGTTTGGAACGGACATGGAATCTAATCTTGACATACGACGTTTTCGTAAAGTAAGGCTAGCTCGTCTGGCCATTCTAGCTAACATATTGTGTTCATTTGATGCGTCATGAATATGTATATTCCATGTTGCATCTGATTTAAACAAAGGATCCGCAGCATAACACCTCCATACACACTGAAAAGCAAGTTTCTATACTTAAATAAACCTAAACTCAATGCATGTAGTTGGCTTTCTATGGGACTAATAATGTTTTTTTTTAATAATTATGTTGACGTTAACGCACTTCGAACGTCTTAAATTAAAGGTCCGATAGCTTTGGTAAGTGTTTTACATACCATTATGTCAATTTCGTTAGTTCCCGGAACTGTTTAAAAAAATGTTAAATACAAAAGAATTATTCCGCTTTGAATAGTTAGTTTAGTTCATTACTATGTTTATTCGATTCTTCCATTTGCAATGTTTTACTTTATTAAATACACGTAAACAGAGATTTAATGGGATTGTAATATTTTAAGCCCATCTCTGCTTTGTTAAGCCTATGATTTCAAATCAAAACATCTTTTCAACGTAGATAGCTGTATTTCACAAGCGATTTTCAACGAATGTCATTCAAGAATAAATTAATATATAACAAAACGAATTGCATCAGATTTTAATAGGCGGAGAGGTACTGCTTTTATTTGAGAATTTTCTTTTATGAAGCAAAAAAGTGATATCAGAATAATGTTTTAAATTGCAAATTTGCTAACCATAGACGACAACTTACAGAAAAAGGAAGAATTTAATATTGTCAAAAAGACGATATATATCGTTATAGAGCCACACTTTGCGTTTTATGTATTGCACGTTGTTGCCATTCATGTCATATTTAGTACTGACACACTCAAATATGAAATAAAATATCATAAATTCTTTATGTCCTAAACGCTTTTCAGCATTTGTCTCCAACTGAAACGTTTAAAACTAATCATTTGAAAGCCAATACGGGTACATACGCAGCAAGGTCGAAAATACTTTATAAAAAGGCATCAGAACAGAATACTCATATTCATGAACGGTTAACTTTGCTGTTGCTGGAACCTTAGATTTTATAAATGTCTTAATTCATAAAGGAGATTTTAAAAACAGATATATGGTTTTAATCATGACAGTACAGTACCGAAGCATTCATTGAGTAAAATACATGGATGGGCCTGTCATATAAGTGAGAGGTTAAGTGCTATAAAACCAGGTTCAATCCACCATTTTCTACATTTGAAAATGCCTGTACCAAGTCAGGAATATGACAGTTGTTGTCCATTCGTTTGAAGTGTTATATCATTTGATTATGCCATTTGATTTTGATTCGTTTTGAATTTTCCTCGGAGTTCAGGACTTCAGTATTTTTGTAATTTTACTTTTTACATACATTCAAAAAGGCGAAGTCCATATAACCTGAAAATGAACCAACGACAACCAATGAACTGATTGGTAGGATCACATAAACATGGATAAAGAATGTGGTGGAGTTTAAAATGTTTTTGAAAGGTCAACTATCTATCTTAATCTGGTAATTTGATACCAAATTGGTTTGGCAATAAAACACTACAAACCACACAAGTTCTGATTGGCGAATTATTGTATACTGTTTGCGTAATGCAATAAATTACAGACCTAAATTAGTAAAATGTCCAAATGATCTTTTCAATATATCCTGAAGCAACGTATACAAAGCGTATGTTTGGTTAATTGTTTGCCATATTTAGTAAATTGATGATTCAAATTAATAAAAGGTCAATGATATCTTGTCTTTTTATCATGAAACAACATACTAGTGTATAAAAATAGTCATTATTTTTGAATTACACACTTTCATAAAAAAAAATCATATTTTATATACAATTACCAGCCATTGATAAAGGCCAACACGTCTTTACTGATGAGTCTTATGTAGACGAAACGCGCGTCTGTCGTACTAAATTTTAATCCTGGTATCTTTGATTACTATTCAATCAACACAGTATTTTCAAAGTGCATCAATTTTTGGAATAGTAGTGAATGACTACACATAAGTTCAGTCTATAACGATTCTGAAAAGGAGTTGGTTAACTGATAACTGAGAAGGCTTTTCGATGGCCATTGCTAATTCGTTGTTCGATAAAGTGTCCGGATATCTAAAAGATGGGCGAAAGATACCAGAGGGACACTTAAACTTATAGATCGAAAATAAACTGACAACGCCATGGCCGATAAAGAAAAAGACAGACAAACAATAGTACACAAGACTACATACAACGTATTGATGTTTGTTTGTTTTTCTAGAATGGCAAGAGGTATAAGTGGAGGGTTAAGATTTCACTAAACATATTATCCCCGCCGCATTTTAATCCTGTCCCAAGTTATGAGACTCTGGCCTTTGTTTGTCTCATATGATTTTAAATTTTAGTTCAATTATATGTTTTGGGGTTTAATTTGACGTCTATTTTCATTTAACTAGTACATATTTTTGTTAAGGGGCCAGATGAAGCCCGCACAGGTGTGAGATTTTCCCTCTGTGTTAAATACCCATTGGTATCCTCTGATTGTTTTTTGCTCTTTGGAAAGGTTGTTGTCGCTTTCACACATTCTCGTTTCATTTCTAAATTTGATGATATCTCCTTAATATAGATTGTATATCAACTCAGTTTCGCAGATTTTCCCTTTATCACTTTTCACCCGACTTGGCGCCGATTTAATTTTTGCTATTTTGAAAATTTCTTGATTTCGGTGATTTAAGGAGAGACACAGGTATAAGACCGCCATGATTCAGAATGTGAACCTTGTTATTCTTTATAATAATAAACTCGTATGGTTCCCGATGTATGATTTCTCGTGCTAGCCTAATATATTTTCTTTGTCTGCTATCTCACGTTTTGTTTTCGAAGGGTTTACGCGTTTGAACAATACATATTTTTACGATGTCATATAAGTTGAGATAATATCATAGAGTTCTTTTCCTCTTACAATTACAAGCCAGAATTTTATACATGCTAAATTGGCATCTGGTTAGATCGAACATGGCATTTAGCGTTTCTTTAACAATGAATTTAACAGAAAAAAAAATGATACGTGCGTTGTTGTGAGAGTAAACAACATTTACTATTAAATATCAAAGTAAAAAGTCGGTTAACGAAGAATATTAGATATTGTAGAAAAAGTCGGTTACCCCATATATACGATATATAAAAGAAAATCGGTAAAAAAATATTTCATAAAACAGTCAACTGAACAAATCATTAAACACCTACTGGAAAAATACATAATGTTTTATCGCAAAATAAATCCAGAATCAATCAGAACTTATTGTCATAGCAAGTCTAAATACCACATCTTGTGTAAATTTAATTAATACTTTTTGACTTACAAGAAAAATTTCAAATTTGAAACATGATTCCAAGACAAATTGTGACAAAAGATGTTGTGGTATGTTAAGTTATGAAAATTTGCTTAGTGTTTTATTTTAATATTACAAAAAAAAAAACATTAAAGGAAGGTTACGCTATACAAATTGGAACAAATACCAGGCCGTTGATTTTTTCCTAAAATTTAGATCACAGAAACATCTTGTGTTTTAATTATTCGCCTAAAATAAATTTTGATGAACACTTAAAAACATTTTCTTATGACAACACTTTTGTTTAGAAATTTTGATAATTGCCAAACAAGATTTTTATTATAATTTTCTTTTCATGTGACAAGTTTGTTTACCTTTTAAAAGTATTTGGTATAGTATTTGTTCTTCAGCCGCCTTACGGAACAAATACTTGATGACATGTTTATTAGTCGAGAAAAGGATTTACCTCCACGCTATAAGCTGATGTCCCAAACACCATGAATTTAATCAAAGTTTGTTTTGTTATCAGGGAATCATATGGGCTTAGAATTGAAAGATATTGGAAATCTTAGACATTGGTGTGAACAGTCCCATATTCAATATTCCAAATATTCTTTGGTGTGAACAGGGAATGACTCTTAAAGGTTTTAAAAAGACCTTTGAACTAAGATAAAGCCCTTTTCTTCTAGAAAACAACAAATGAACAAATCAAACACCTTTTAAAACATACACTACAACTCTGCCTCTGAATATAACATTGCGGATACTAACCCGTATGATTAATCTACTAGTGATATCTCTTCATGTTTAATTAAACAATATGTTCTCGCTTATTACAGTGGTCGGGATTATCAGGTCATTCGCCTGAATTATTGACTTATCTAAGGGTTCTATTCCCCCAAGACTTCCCCTTAAATCCGAACTTTATAATGGTGACATTATCCTTCTATTACAAAAGCTAGGAGTAGCGGACGCAGTATCCATTTTTAAGCGATGTTTAAATTATGTCTAGTCATACCTGTATTAAAGTAGCTGCAGCTGGAATTTGTCGATTAAAATGTTTTTGTCTTTGTTTTTGTTGAACTTTTAAGGCAAATCCTGAACCTAGAATACCCTGAAAATAAAAAAAAACATCTTTAAGATACTTCAGGAAAGCCTAAAAATCACTTGTTTCCAAATAAGAAACTTGGTTCAAAAAAACTTTTGCTGGTGTTAATATTTTGAAGATCGTGAAAGGCATCTTTCGTTTGCCTCTGTTCGCATGAGAGTCTATGTACGTTAATGATTATTATTTTCTTCCCCACGGGAACGAGTATTTTTATTTAAATTTTGTGTAACCTAAAATTGAAACAATGTATATAACCTAGTGAATATCATGAACAGTGGCCACCAAAAACGTCAATTTAAATATTGAAAGGTTTACGGGATTGGTAATCCTTTTATCATTTAAAAAAAAAGAACCTGTTAAATTCTTAGGAAAAGTCCTCATCGCATCTTATTATAGTTCTATACATAATTAAACAATCACACGACGACGAGATATTCATCATGCTCATGGCATCATGTTTATACTGTGTTAATATAATCTGTATTATATATTTTGTGAGTACCCGCTTTCCACTCCGTGAATCATTTATACAAATGACTTCGTTTCCTTACATATAAAATCGTATGATAATTGAGCGTGGAAAATTCTGTGTTGTAAAGAACACCAATAAAAATTTAAAATGCCTTTTATGAAAAAGAGAAGAAGATACCAACTGACCGAGAGACAATCGTCAAACAAAAAAGGGCAGAAACACAACAGCCAAAAGAAAATGCCGAACATAGTCATATAAGTTTACGAAAACTGCAAATTAAACGTATTGACCAACACAACCCAAACATATAACAGAAGTTTATGCAAGTTAGATCTCTAAACTGGCGGTGCAAAATAAAAAACATTCCAATGTATTAATAAAAAGATATACATGTTTGCAATTTAATCAATATAGTGTCATTTTATTTTAAACTTATGCGTTAGAATAACACGTTGGTATCTTTCGCCTCTAGTTCCCGATGAAGGTAAATCCAGAAAAGCGCCTCGGACGCAATAAATTCGTAAGGGTTTGTTTTCCATTTTTATTAGTAATCATCCCTACTTCAATGAAATATTAAAGTTGGATAACTTCTATCCCATTTTGTCTTTGGTGTAAAATTGTCTAATTGACGATTATACTATATTATTCATTTAATCTTATTTTTTCATCATACTTTTGGAAGGCTGATATTATCAAATTGTATGGAACACTTATTTTTATTTATAATGATTAATCATAACTCTTGTACGTATTGAATGTTACTGATAGGAGTTTTTGTTTTAATAATGTTTATGTTGTGACGAGCTCGTCACGCTCTGCTAAAGTCATTTGAAGGCTATATTTGAATAGGTATTATATTTTGACAATTTTTGAAAGTCAGAGTTATTTAAAGCCTGACATATAAAGTAAAAAAAAACCCTGCGCTAATGTAACCATTGACAAAACAGTTATCATGCATGAATAATAATATGCATATCACATCTATGTTTATGATCAAAAACTCTTTTGCGGGACTGAAATTTTACCTTTTTGCAGGCAAATCAATCTGATGGAAAATAGATCTAAACGTTAGCGGTTTTCAAAATGATGTTAATTTACAACGACACATTAGAAATAAACAACGTCTACGGTTTTTTGGTTTTTGGTTTTTGTCTTTTTATTATTTGTTGCAATTATGTCTGGTGATATTCAAGCTTTAATTTCAATTTTGGATCGAGGGGAAAGCGAAATTAAAGTTAACCTCTGCTGCAATAATACATAAACAGACTTTATGCTTTTGTCAGGTTCATATCTAATACAAAAACAGACTAAATGCCTTTGGCAACTTCGATTCTAATTTAGTAGTTTACAAAATGTTAAACTAAATAAGATTTCGAGTTATATCAGATTTGTTGAGGAAGTTACCCATTAACGCACGGTCTTTACCGGAATTGACTGACAAACCTCCTATAATTATCGGTTTAATACATTTCAGTGCGTTCACGATAACATCACTGCAGAAATAGAATAGTAGTTGTAACAGTAGTAATGTCTAATGTGATTTTGAATAAAGTAATCATATCGTACTCCCTACGCTATCTTTCTTTCTAAAGTACAGTATAATAATATCTAGCGAGAACTATGTATAAAATTGAATTAAGCGTATCATCAAGACACGAAAACCGATTATCAACACTGCATCATAGTTGTCATTTTGATTTCTTCTTGATCATTTCATTTTCTATCTTTGCGTCATACAGTATAGAACTATATATTGTAAAGACCACTTATTTCATTTGACGTACAAACGCACTGAAAAGTGATATTTATATAGTTCTGTATAAGGAAAGACTAATGACTTCAAAATCTGATGAAAAGAAATCAAGTTCTTGTCCTGATTGTGTTTGAGAACTTGAAAATTCTAAATATTAAAGAATTACAGAGCAATTGGAATTTTTGTGTGTATTAGGAGACCTATGATCAATCGACATTCCGATTATTCATAACATTTCAAAATATGAGTTAAACCTCTCTTTCTTATCCTAGATAAAACATACTACGGAGGGAAGTGTAACATCAATTTGATGGCTCAAGAAAGTAAAGACCCGGTAATAAAATGTTTTCGATGATATCACAATCTTGATTATGAGGATGTGATTGTGGTTACCACAATTGGAACACATCTGTAGTCATATACGACAGATACAATAACGTTTTAAAAGTCTTGGTTTGATTTATTCTTGGGATATCTTCGCTTTCTAAAGTAAGATGTAAAGAGTTTGGTGTGATCCATCATTCTGAATTGCATTAAGCTAACGACTTCATGCATACAATTCAAATAAAGACACGCTACAACGTACTTGCATATACAAAGTAAGCTCTTAAATTTATGCATATGTACCAAACTCTTTGGTCGGGTTATTGTCTCTTTGACGTATTCATTATTTCAATTTTCAATTTTAAATAACAGAAATTTGAAAAAATTTATCTTTTCGGAATCATTATTCGTATAAAACGTTGTATTTTTCAGATATCGTCCAACACATCTTATAAAAAACCTAGAGCACCAAATAAACTCGACATACCTTACTTTAGAAATGGGCGAAACTCGTCTATTATTACTTAATACTAATATCTAAATAACTAACCGCTATTTCTATTTTCTAAATGATACACAGACAAAATCATATGCCAAAGTGGTGATAGATGAATGTCCAAATTTTCCTGAGACTGGTTCATTATTACTTAATTCTAATATCTAAATAAGTAGATATTCATAAAACCGTTTCATTTGGTTATAAGAATTTTTATTATGTGTTAATTTGACTAACACAAGGTACACAATTTCTTTTCTGAATGATACCGTGACAAAATATATGACTATAAAAAAGAAGTTGTGGTATGATTGCCAATGAGACAACTATCCACAAAAAAATGTCAGCGAAATGATAGATGAATGTCAAAATGTTCAAAGTGAAGAGGGTCATGTTGATGGACAAGGAAATGTTTGTGCAATTGCTCGATTAAGTAGATTCCCTGATATATGTTTTATAAATGTCACTTACAGATTAGACGGAAAGCCATTTTATTACTCAAAACAATGACCAAGTTCAACTCATGACAATCACTGTCAAAAAGTGTGTTTCATTTTTGTTGTTTGCAAGTTTTTTCAATGGTAATATGAAAGGGATCTCCCAATAGAAAACACAGACATGCCATGACTGCAAATAGTACAAGTAAAACTGAAAACATTGATGTAAGACTAAATGCACTCACTTGCAAGCACTCACTTGCAAGTAAAAAATAAACGATCTTCAGATAATTTCAATTCTCACACGTCCGAGTATAGACATACGAAACTTTGAAATGGAAAACGGTACTAATCATATGTACTAAAACCTAGGTTTAAACTCAGCTGCATATACATTATAACACCAATAATGATTTCTCAAGAACCATCAACAATTTATGATTAAGATAAAGCACAACAGTTAATTGTGTCGTAAGGATGCCATTTCATGAAGTATATCCTTATCTACATTTTATTTAAACTTGTCAATTATAATACTAGCTAGGAGATATAATTTAAAGGAGAGACAAACTAATTATATAGAAAAAAGGAATGAAGAACAAACACTTGAAAACCGAGTTTGATCTAAAACTGTCATTTTGATTTGAACAGCTCTTGAAAGATTTAATACTACGTCTTTCAGTCAATTTTCAGACTAATACATTGTGTTAATATAGATTTATTTCGATACTTCTCTTTCAGTCAATTAAAATATGTACACTTCATCATCAGACAGTTGTTGATAACCTGTATCTGTGTACTACAACATCATACTCAAAGTATCTAAAAAGCTACTGATCAGTACTAAATTGACAACATGCGATTATTCCTGAATTTACTGCTGTGGATTATTCAGAAAATTAACTAAAAGACTGAACATGAGTGATTTTTTTTCCATTATGAAACCTTTTCAGTTAAAAATAAGATAATAATCACTTTTTAGTTCTCATTCTCATAGTGCATTTACATGTGAAAACAAGAACAAAAAACAAGAATGAAAAACATTAAAAGTATTCAATTTAATTTTAAAAATGCTTGATATAATCATATACAAATCAAATATAACTACTTTTCTTATCCCAGGAATAGATTACCTTAGCCGTATTTGGCACAACATTTTGAAATTTTGGGTCCTCAATGCTGTTCTAATTTTTACTTGTTTGGCTTTATAACTATTTTTATCTGAGCGTCACTGATGAGCCTTATGTAGACGAAACGCGCGTCTGGCGTTTTACATTATAATACTTGTACTTTTGATAACTATTTACTTACCGCAGGCAAGGCAAAAAATGATATGGCGAAAACAGCAAAACAAGAGGCAACAATTTTACCCATCCACGTCTGTGGAACTTTATCTCCATAACCTATTGTCATCACTGTTATCTAAAAAAAAAAGTATGTCAAAAAGCATTTGAATGCAGCTCCCTTTAAGCGTTAAATTCCGCAAATAGCTTAATGGATGATGACATTTGTGCAACCTGGGATGGCACAATTCTCCCGCAATCAATTCATTAAAAAGCCATATGCAAATATTCGTCAATTATTGCAAAAAACTCACAGAATCAGAGCTTAATTAGTTAAACTAACAGTTTTATTTAACGAATGTAATCGCTATATTGATAGACTTTAGCAAATTTTAAATGCTATTTAAAAATTGAACAAAAATATTGTTCTTAAATAAAGCAAAATAACAAGTGGTGTTTAATTATGCAAGGCTTTCTCATTGTATATCTATGGTATCCATGACATGAAAGTCAGATTGTTTTTGGTATGTGGCTGAGAAACTGGGGAACGGCGAGGTTTTATCGATCCCTTTTAGTTCTGTGTCGAATACACATTTTTAAAAATATTTTTTATATAATTTACCTTATATTGTTTATATACTACAACTTGAATTAAAACACTGATAGCTATTTAAATTGTAACAAACATTTCAAACTTATTTTCATCCCTAAATGAACCCCTCCTGATCGCAGAACCAGCTTTCCATTGTGAAATTGTCGTTGCAGAAAATAAAGCTGTGTTACTAGATTTAGGACATAAACACAACAAGTTGCAGTATAAAAAGTTATGTACATGTAAGCGTCTGTTATTAGGACTTATTTCATTTTCAACTTGGATATTAGTCATTCTAAAGTATACACACAAATAGAGCAAATACCTTTAAAACAATATGTAAGCATATTTACATGAATGACATTTGAATTTTAAAAAGTAAATCAATTTTTAATTATTGACCTAATGAATGACTTGCCCACTACCCTATCCTCTAAAAAGGCAATGGAATAGTCACGCGTATAAATTCAACCAATCAGTCTGTAAAAAGATTGATGAAGAAGGAGTACAGGGGACAAAATAAAAAAAAGATTTGCAGATATATCTATATGAGCATACAGCATTTCATAGGAGAAATTTGATCAAATCATTATTCATGCATTTTCTTATTCAAAGGTGGTGGTGAACATGGTCAACCGATGACACAAATATATATAAATATATATATATATCTTTTCCGGTATGTTTGGAAATAACTACATATTGGCCAATAGTAAAATATTCTTTTTTTTTTTTTTATATACCTTTATACTGCTTTGAGGGTCATATTGATGGACAAGGAAAAGTTTGTGTAATTTCTCGATTAAGTAGATTCCCTGATATATTTTTATACGTTTTATAAATCATTTTCATCTATTGTCTAACTGATCTGTAAATACTTACAACTCCCCACCATAAGGCATCTGCATAACTGGCAAAATCCTCTCTACTTTCGTCTCGTTCAGCAAGATAAACAAAATAGGAGGAAAATATAAGGCCTAAAAATCCTATATACAATGTCGTGATAAGCTCCTGAAAAATAAAAATAAATAAATTTAAGTGTAATCTAATTCTATTTTTTTTATTCCGATATTGCTCTGATGTCTCATGACCGCATGCAGTTACAGCTCAGTCAACCAAGAAAACACAGAAATAGCCGACCAAAACTACGGATGGCAAATTTCTATATCGGGATTGATTTATTTGCAAATAGATAAATCATATATCAATCGTTTCCTGAATAATTTGACCTCAACGCCAACTTATACGTACTGAAAATCGGAATCACAAATGAAAGCATATTTTTATGTTCCTTATGGCTATATAGCTTCCAAAGTATTCAAGAATTGATACATCACTGGTGTTTACTTGATAAAGGGAACTCCAGGAGAGAGCTTCGGACGCACCAAATACATAAAGTTGGATTTTTCATTTTAGTGCCAGTCTGCCTACGAATTATACAGTGGTGAAAACATGACAAACAAAAAACCACTCAAAATTTGAGTTTAAATATACAATGTTGCACAAATATAGCATTCTTTTCCTTTGCCTGTTCTTGTATTTAAACTTATAATTTGGCTGTAATGCACTACAAATAATCAATTAAGTTAAGCTCGTAATTAACTATTATAAAAGTTATTTGGAGATTCACAACCTCCCTATATCTATATACGAGATTTAGAACTTGGATTTAAGCATTGCTTATAAACTATGGCGTTTTAAAATAGAGATATGTGAAAATTGTTTTTATTTTTTTGATTCAGAGAATAGATCACAAACCACTCTGTAAAAAGGATGGCGTATTACAAAATTTAGTGTAACTATATTCAACATTGAAATATTGAAAAAAGTAAATGTCTTTTTCTGTAAAGATAATATTTTACAGCTGCTTAAATTTCTTGGTGCCAGATTATATCAAGTAGATTTTTTCAGATTTTTTTGTCAACAGTACGGATTACCACGTTTGAAAGTGGAAACGAACAGCATTTTGTCAATTTAACATATCAAAGTCTTTAACGGTAGAACTTCAGAATCAAATCATATACATTTTATAAGGTAAAAAAACTTTTTACACGTTTTTATAGTTGTTTGTGATAGCCAACGAATTAATCGTTTAGTTATGACACTCTAGCCTATTGATTTGTTTGAACATCAATGACCTTTAAAATTCTACATAACATCAAGATTGCTACGAAAGTAGGACGATGACAAAGATTGTAAACCGTCATCGCTGACATATTGAAAGACAACTAATAATCACATTAGAACACGAAAAATATATTTTAACATTTGCATGTTGTGCTTTTATAATTCTGCTGAAATACAAAAAAAAAAAGAAAGAAAAAAGACTAAAATAATATAAAACGATTACATCAGTTGACATTTCAAAATTTCAAATTTATCATAAATACTTTGAATCATCATATCGTAAATATATTCTCATTTCGTTTAGACTTATAATATCCAAATACGAGATATTTTGTTGTTTGTTGCTTACGTTACATTAAGTGGAAAAAGCATGCATATTCAGTTCAACGAAACATTAAGAAGTATCAGTATTGATGAGCAAACCACAAAATACAAACGCAATGAAAAATATTCATCATAAGCATTATAACCGCCGTAAAACATAAAAATTTGACGTTACCATTTGAGACGCAATATCGTGCGTAACGTCTATGCAAATAACGGCACGTGGTCACATGATTGGATGCACAAATATACAAAACATTTATTACATGTAGAATAGACACACTCGGATACGTCGAACCGAACACGTATGTATTTGCAGGAGTTTGACTTACTGCACCTGTTATGTTTTAAATTTCAGAAAAAGTGTCCCGAATACCCCTACAAAGAAAGATATTTTCGAAATGCACATCACCTGTATAACGTGACTATACGTATATATATATTCTGTTTGATTTTCCGTTATGCTGATAATTGACTTTTTCATTAATTCACATGTTACAGATTGGTACAGATGTTTAAATTTGTGAGCTTTGGTAGAAGTACCCCTAGTTTTTCGATGTCATATATAAATATACTCAAACTGTGTCAAATAGTAAATAAAGCAATAAATGCTATAACATTTATAAACGCAATGAGCTCAGATAATCATAATGAAATATAATATTTTGAATGGAACGAAAACAATATTCTAACGTCTATTAAGCATGTAATATAAATTTGAGAACCAGTACGAGATAGTAAACTATAAGATTAGGTGATTTAATATATATGGATATGAGAGGAAAAACCTTGAAAGAAACTATTGATATAGATTATGCTTCGATGAGTACGATTGGTTCATTACATTTATAAATGATTTATAAGTGTACATTGTTATTCAAGGGGTTTATCTTATTCGCTATAAATATATAAAAAAAAGATGTGGTATAATTGCCAATGAGACAACTCTCCACAAGAGAACAAATGACACAGATATTAACAACTATCGGTCATAGTACGGCCTTCGGCAATGATCAAAGCTAATACCGTTCATTTATGTAATACCAACCAAGTATAAGTACCATGTTGAACAATTACCTAAATAAATATCTGTATACGTAATTTATCATAAAGAAGGAAACTGCATTCTTCAAAACAAAGTATTCAATAAAGTGAAAATCTTTAGTTTCGTTTTAAACAGTTTAAAAACGCAATGAAAATAATATGCTCCTTTGATACTGATACCGCACAATGTGACACATTTTAAACGGCTAACAGTATTTGACAGTTCGGTTAAGTAAGTTTTTAACGATGTTTACTAATTTTTCAATTCTAATGAAGTAAAATAAGAGCAAGTCTGACTGAATTGAAGAGATAATAATCCTTTGCTGTTGCACATATTTGTACTCGACCATTTCGACCTATCGGGGAAAGTAACTGTTTTTCTGTTATTTTTTAATCTTTTGTTGAAACTATTTTTACTGATGTAACCTGTAAAATGTACTTAATAAAAAGCTTGAATTGGACTCTACCAAGTATACATGATGAACAAGTTTATATAAATAAATAATCAAATATGAACTGTTCTTGACCGACTATGATATTAAATCGGAATAGGTTGAACTGTCCTTTTGATAGGACTTGGTCAATACATTTTGCTTTATTTGTATGTTGGTCTGAACATTCAAACATGACAATGTAGTGCACCCAGTGGTACAAGTTACAAATCGAGTTATTGTCTGAATTTCAAGATTGTTCGTACCAAATATACAACAATTGGTGGATTTAGACCCTTATTGATTTTTGATTTTGATTGTAGATACCTGTCTGTGTAAATAAATGACTGATCCTAGAAGTCTCCATGTGCCTCCTTGTCTGTCTACATGGAGCATGCGCAGTATTTGTAAAAATCGTACACCCCTGAAATGGAAATATCAACATCACTCAGGATTTAATTCAATTATATTTCAGTGTTATGCATATGTCATAAATATTCTATCGTCTTTATCCACATTTAGTACATGCTTGCGACTAGTGAATGTGAGCTTTCATGTCTTGTTTAAATAACAGAAAATGTTTTATTAGAATGTAATTTCATTTGTTGGTTATGATAAAAAGAATCAATCAGCAACAGGGATAAAAAAAAGTAATATGCTAGTATATCAATACATGAAATAATCCCTATGAAAACATATAAAACAATCAACGAACAGTGTTCAATCACGGTCTTTGATCTGAAATTCACAGTGAGGCCCAACATTAAGGTGAATCAGTACCTCATGGCATCCTACACTTTCTTAAATGTAATTCAATGCTCGCATATATCCTAAATCTCGACTGCGCGTAATTTTTTTTTAGAATACTCCTTAGATTTATACGCATTTATGGAACTGAATTTAACAATTATAGTGATGTTTGAAAAGTAGTGGCGTATACCCTTGGGGACTATATAATTTCCTATAGGGTTTTCTTGATTTGTACATCTTAATATAGATTTACTAGTTTTGAGGAGAACCGTTTTACTTCTGGTATCTTTTATTTGATTATTTTTTTGAAGTTGTCGTTTGAACAACTTTACTACCATGTATCGACAGATCACTGTTACATTTGCTACAAAATATGCTCATTTACCTTATTGCTGATGTTGCAAAAACTTGTCCTTCAGATCCAAATGTAAATACTACTATAGACGCTATCACTACAATTAAATCTGAAACAAAAATAAAATAATGTTGAATACAAATGATGACACGATTAGACATTCATTTTTTTTAAAAATTATATGATCTAGGATAATAAATATGTTATCCATACCGAATTAGAGAGCTTCATACAAAATGTGCCTCGGTCAACGCTTTTACATACCTATTAAGTCATAACAAGAAGCGTTCAAATTTTAAATGGAAATTTCCACTTACCTATTATAGAAATTGGTTTTCTGGCAAATTTAAATCTGCCTTTTAGTCCCATATATTTACTTCTACAACCCGCTGACCATAACCGTATCACATATTCTAAGCCAAAAAAACATACTAAAACTATCTCCTGTAAAATAAAAACTTCCGTTTGATTTCGGTAAAAAGTAATTTATGTGTAGTGTGTCCCTTTATCAGCAGGTATTGTCTGTAAGTAGTGCATGACGAATTTTATTGTTTTGACGAGAATTGGCAATGTCATGTGCACATACTTAGTGGATAAAATATATGAAAATTAAATCACATTGAAAACACATTCAACAATACTATTTTATACAACTTGATTTGCATTTTCAGATGGAAAAAACATTGTGTATAACAGTGAAGAAATACACTGCGTCACCTCAAGACTCATGGCAAATAAAAGAAATTTACAAATAAAGAAAGGACATCTTAATAAAATAACACAATATGAGGGCATGGAAGAGTCATTGAATATGTGTTCGTCAAACAGTTGCTCAGCAAAAAAAGATGAGATATTTTGGTATTACGACTTATTGTCTCCTTTGAAAAATCTGCATATGTAATAAACGAGATTAGGAACGTTTGTTAATCGGAGACTATTTTCAACTAAACCCTGTTGCAAACAACGAGAGGACATCGTATGACCTTTGACAAGTAAACCACCACCGTCAAGTAAGCTTTTACAGGACATAAAAGATTAAAGAGTCAGCTTGATTGAAACTTACATCACAAGACTAGTAAAGACTGTAAAAATAGCTTTAATGTACCTAATTCATCCGAAACGTTGATAAGCATAAAAACAAACAAAACGACAAAACTTCCGAACTACCTACAGAAAATCACTAGCAGTTTCTTAAAAATTGATCAAAATCCGTTACAACATAGCTCTAGATTAAAACATCTAAAAAATTTAATAAAATAATAATAAAAAAAAAGGTTTGACATTACTGACCTCGAGTTGTGTAATGGATTTTTGTTAACCAGGTTGTCGTGTTGATTGTTTAACATACAACTTTTTTTAAAATTAATTCAACCTAGTTTGTTTGTTTTTTCGATACAACAAACATCACTCAGAATGTCATGTCCCAATTCTAATTAAATTTACGCGTTTGATGTTTAATTCATTGTAGACATATTTGTTTTGTATTGCTTTGTAGCTACTGATACCTATGACCGACATTTTCAGATAAGATATATTTCTTTGACTTTCTAATATTTTAGCAACCCATTATATCTATTTATAACAACGAAAGAAGCAGCTTCAAGGTATTGAAAGAAGGTAAAACAGCATTGCAGTATACAGCATCCAATAACTATCCAAACAGAGTGATAATAAAACTAGTATACATTCATGCATTTGAGGGGAAGTGTACGATGTGCCATATATCAATTATGAACAACGGATACCAAAGTGACACTCAAACTTGCAATTAAAAAAAAGAAGAAAGACCATAAGACAAAACACTGGTCAACAAGAACCCCGCCAAATACTTGTGAGAGAAAATATAATGGCATTAGTTGTCTTTTGTCAAACAAATCTAAAAAAAAAAAGAGAAAAACTCATGAATAATGAGGCGTTGACTGATTTTTGTATGAATGAACGCACGCGACACAAACACTCGTTACCGCTTTTTCAATAAATGATAGGTCTACGACAATTGTATACTATCCTTGCATGCTTTATCTCATTACTCTTTTAGTCTTATCACAGGATGTCAAAGGGATCTGAAGTGTTAATATACTTAATGACTAGTTTTAACAGTCAAAGTATTAGTCAGTGATGATAGTGCATCATGTCACGAAAGATAATAAGTTAACTGATATCGGGCATTGAGGAAGTCAAAATGTCTGTTCTGCAATTTATCATTTCTTTTTACCGTAATGAAATAATGAAATGAAATAATAAAAAAAACCCACCAAAAATCAAAAGATTTAATCTATAATAAAGATTAAAACAAATAAAAACCACAGTAAATATAACAAACTGCACAGGAGATCTTAGAAATAAAGTGAAATTGTGAACAGTGAATTTTGTATCGTTTTCGTTCTCTTAAAGACCTCGAAAATGTTAAAAGAATATTTTCCCGTAAAAACTGTTTGAAATCCATATTTGTGAGAATCTTAAAAAATTGGATGGGAAGAGGGAGCCAAAAATATATGTCTGAGATATTTTTTCTGTCTTGTTTCCTTTACCTATGCTATAGTTGTATGTCAATTTGATTGTCATGGTATATTTGAAGTTGGATAATATACATCAGGTTAATTTAGTGATAATTTTTATTCGAGAAAGAGGTGTTTTCTTATTGAAGCTCATGTATTTGTTAACTCCAGCAAGAGACAATCTGTCGTGTTTCATTTCATTACTTCCTTTTCGATACACTTGCATAATCTTGAACATTACTGAGACCTACACGGAAGGACGAATCAAATATAGTGCTGAAGAGATTGACAACCAAAGATGGGGCGAAAGATACCAGAGGGACATTCGACAATTTCGAAATTTTATGAAATTCACAGCAATCAGTATATGAGATGTTCTTAAGACGAAATCAATACAATTCTATATTTGATATGCATTGTGACATTTGCAACCACTTTTGTTAAATGTGGCGTGTAAAAAATAAATACTAGCTTCATTTAAACATACATTGAAATGAATATTTGTGACTTTGAAGGCAATTAGACGTCTAATTCGGTTTATAAAATGAGCTGGGCAAAATAAGACAATAACAATCAAACCAAGGAGTAAACAAGGAGTCATAAAACCAAAGGACATTTACATCAACAGTTATAAATAATAAATAAGAAACAACACGAACTCCACTAAAAACCGGGAGTGAAATCAGGTGCTCCGATTGTTTTGTCAGCCATGAAAATCATTTGATACATTATGGCCTTATCAGTTCGTGAGGAAACTAAATATTCATTAAAAGTATTGCAATGGATTTTGGTCTGACGATATGGTTTTAATACATTAGAGTCACACGGTAAGATAAACGTGGAGCTTACTTGACAAACGACAAATCGGTTATATAAATCATATATATATAGAGAACAAAATAAGAAATTGAAGCTGTAAAATCTATAATTATAAGATTAAACTCGTCTCAAACATTGCTAATCGATGTTTTTTTTTTATACTTTTACAGTGTAAACAAAAACAACTTGAATAGCAAAATAACATAAAACACTTCTTAAAAAACAACGAATCAGAGAAAGTGTAGAAATAGTACAATGTAAGACAGCATAGGATTAATCTAGAATATGTGTGAGCACATTCAGGTGTGTTACTTAGAGGGTCTTAAACGACGTCTTGTGATCTTTAATGGTTATCCCACGAGGACACACCAAGTCCCAGCTGTTTGAGATTGGACGAAAATTTACAATTCATAAAATCTAGTTTAGAACGCCACACAACCATTATAAATAAAAAGTAAAATAAAAAAAATACTGAACTTAGAGGAAAATCAATTCGGAAAGTCCATAATCACATGGCAAAATCAAATAACAAAACGCATCAAAAACGAATGGACAAGAACTGTCATATTCCTGACGTGGTACAGGCATTTCCAAATGTATACTTTATATATTAATACATGTATATGATGTATACCCTTTAGGACCCCCGAACACGATTAGTAGATATCAAACAATATCAACTCGCCAACTGGCCCACACTATATCGCCACTTTATAAAAAAAATCGCCCCACTCTTGTTTACCGAAACGCCCCACTTTTTAAAACGTGTAAAATTAAATTGAACAATCAGTCTGACAACTCACTAATTAACGAAAAGGGTTTAAACTCCACTGAATAAAGGTCTGCCAGCTCGCCCCACTTGCTTCCTTTAAGTATGCTAAATTACTGATGGTTCGTATCCAGTCGTCCTGGTGAAGTGGTATGTGTCGTTGCTTGATATGCTAAAGGTCTTGAGTTCGAATCCCAGCATATACACTTGACTTTTTCTACGTGAATTTTGATAGATAGTCTTTTCCGTATAATTAGTTATAAGTTTTATAGTGGATTTGACATTCCCGCCAAAATTTTACAGAACAAAGGAAAGCATGCATAACAAAGAAACTCAAACTGGGGTGATCTGGTAGGGGTGATCCGGCTCAGATCATCCCTTTTAGAGCTGGGATGTAATAAAGAAAATCATCACTAGGACAAAACCAATATCTATATATAATATAGAAACATGTCATTCTCAGTATTCCATTAATAGAAGTACTAAATTGTTTGCTTTAAATGTGTATTTAGATTCACTTTAGTTCGACAAGCTTTGCAGCATTATCATATTTCAGATAGATGATCAATGTATGAGGATCATTAATGTGTTTTAATGTTGACATTAAACATATCTCGAGACAGTTGTTGAAAATAAAATATGAGTGTTTGTGAATCTGGATACATTCTTTACAGTGATTTATACCTTTGGGTACATTAGCGCCGACAAATCATGTGACAATACTACAGATTAAGAATACATAAAGTGCATGTTATGCTAGACCTGGCAAACATAATCTGAACACAAATTGGTTTTGTTTATCAAGTTACAAAACCATTAAACGCAGACTGGGTTTCAAAGTGCTTTTGAATTTAATGCTTTTTCGTTATTTTGTTATAGATAAATTATAATGTTGTTAAAATTGAAAAGTGATTTAGCAAAAAAAAAAAAAAAAAAGAAAATAATAAAATATGACATGGAATATAACATTGATATGAATTCTGAAATTGAATTTTTACTTTTTGTGTTTTCCCCAAAATTGAGAGGTATATTTTGGGATAAGATGAGAGGTAAAATGAGTATTGCCTAAAAACATTGCACACCTACTCTCAAACAAAACAATGCCTGTAGTTTATACACTCAATTTCTAGCAGAGCTGATTTCGACTACATGAATCAGTTACTGCAAACATATGTTTATCGTATACGGACAATCAATGACAGAACAAACATCGATTAAATAAGTAGCAATGAAAGTTACTTACAGTTCCTACTCAATAATGCAATCCCTCGTTTATTTTTTATTTTTTTGAGCTTTGTTTGGGATTTTCCCTAGCGAAACCTGTACCTTTTATAAGAACAGAGGAGATGATTCCTTTAGCACATACAGTTTGGTCTTCAAAGTTCGAAAAAGAAATCTTAGTGTTGTATTTTCTTTGAAACTAGATGATTTGTTTCTGTTTTTTCCCCTTTCACGATAAAGTAAGCATAAGGACATAAAAGAATAAAGGCTAAACATACAAAAATATTTGCAATAAAGAAATCTAATTTAATGAAAGGTATAGATCTGGACTTGAACTTAATGCATATTGTGATAACCAATTTTGCTATTTCGTTTACATATACATGCAATTAGATGATTGGTGTGTAAAATTTGTCCTACCATGCTTGTTTAAAAACACATGAATACCTTATTTGAAAATGATTCAGCATACTATAACAAGATTTTCAACATGTAATTGTAATTTTTACAACAATGTGCATGTACTTTAAGTAAGGATAATCTTTTTTCCATGTAAATTTCAATCAATTTTTCATTAGGAAAATCCTTAGTCTAAGAATAAATATATCAATGAAATAAACCTGTGAATTACCATCCAAAATAGCGTTTCCATGGCAAAATCATCGTAATCTCCAATTGTTGATAAGACACTAAAGATAAGGCAGATTAGCACCATCATGAATCTGAAATAGAACAAAAAGAATTGAATCAAATTCTGATTGAAATTGTAAACATCACACAATGTTGACCTACATCTTTGAAACTTAAACAGCTATTTATTTTATATAAAAACTGGATTAAAAAAATATAGAGTTTCAAATAGTTTTAAATTTGTATATAGCTTATTTACAGGTTCTCACACTTCAGCTTTCTATGTTATTGTAGCTTCGAGTTTCACTTCTTTACATAAGTTGTGATGAAGTTCTTGTTCTGTTTTTTTTTTCAATCTATTTTTATTAATTCCCCGAGGCCACACTAATTTAAGTGCATGTTCTACGGATTTGTGGACTCCAAAAAAGTGGGGCGAGCGAGCGATTTGAAAATTTTAACACATAAATATTTAATTTCCTAATTTTTGAGGCGAAGCTTGAAAATTTGACAGGACAAAAAGAATGAATTGATAGCATGAATTCTACAACTCATTGTTATGCACTTTATATACATTTTTGGTATATCTAATTTTGTCAATATTAGATTATGTCTATACACAAATCAATATTGGGTAAACGTCAATAAGACATTCGTTTAACTGCAAAAACATTAGAATACTCCAGGAGTGCAACATACAGTCTTCATAAATATTCAAGAGTCTGCAATATGTCATGCACTGATTGCTCAGAAATCTACACAAGAACTGCAAATGTGGCACACAGGGTAAAAAACAATTGTCTTAGTCTAAACCTTTCTTTCGAACATTTGGATCTGTAAACTGACATATGGAACTCAAAACAACAAAATACACAGCAATTCAGTCAGCGATCAAGGTATAAAAAAAGACAACAAAAAGTCGAGAAAAATGAATAGCTAAAGAGAACGAAAGTTGCATACGACAGGTGACTTAGTACATATATATGTATGAGAGTACGTTAATAATCATCCGTACATTAATGATTTGCTATGGCTATTTCGATTGCTTGTATCAGCGAAAATGTCTAAATGTATACAAAATGAGATGAACCAAATACGAACCAATGATTAAAATAAAAAATTAACATGACATTTGTACGTCTTTCAGATGGGTTTGTTATAAACTTGGCAGAGAAAAGCAATTCATATAGTGCTGTGATATCAATCTGGAAGATACAAACATAAGTTCTTGCTAATATTAAGAAGAGACCCGTGCACAGTATTATCCAGCATAGAATATAGTGTGTAACAATAGTAACTGCGAAATGTCAATGTTTATTAGACCAGAGTGTGATAAAAAGAAATTAATTAAATATTAACCTTAAAAAACGTTATTAATTCATGAGTTTTGAGGGGTCTATCTAAAAATGCTTCGATTGATCATTCAACTCGTTAGAAACAGTTTTAATTGAGAGCAATTTTAAGTATCAATTAAAAAAGAAAATATCGAGTAACTAGACGCAACTTGTCACTTGATCTCCTCGCTTCAATATCTCATACTAAAAACACATATGATGATATACGTCATTGTCGAAGATTTCTACTTGTCACTTGAACTTTTCACATGTCAAAATATTTCAGCATACGTTAAAGTTAAAATATGATCAAATTCGTTGTTTTCGAATTTTTTTACGGCATGGACACTCGGATACATTCCCTCCATAGTTTCAAGTGTATTTATCAATCAGTTTTCATGAAGTAGTGAAATATTAATATTATGATATGTTCTGTTAAGGGTTCGTTTTGTTATAGGGTTTTGCAAGTTGATTTAAGATTGTAAAAATGGTTAATGGAAAAAAAGAAACTGTATCTATTATCATAAATAACATTTAATAAACGTATGTAAAATCAATAATTGTAATGAAGGAAAGAGAACCATGAATCGAAAAGAAAAGAAGGCAGCTATATGATAAGATTCGTTATTATCGAAGTATTTTGTGGTGTTTTTTTACATAACAATTTTACTTCTGGCCGGTGTTATAAACAATAAACAGAAAGGCAATAATTGGGCTTTGATATAAATCTGTAAACATTATGGCAATTTTAAAATAATACCTGTACAAAGTATTATCCGAATGATGTTATATAGCGTGTGTAGCAACAGAAAGAGCAAAGTTTCAAGTGAACATACGATAAGATTATAATTACAAAAAAAAAAAAAAAAAAAATCGCGAGCAAATATCAAACATATGAAACGTAATTAATTCAACGATTTTCATCATGAGTTTTGAATGGTCTATCTTAAAATGCTTTGAGTGATCATTAAGCTCGTCAAAATCAATATTTTTTCAGTGGATTGTTAAGCATGTTTAGTCCAGTCGAAATGTGAAACAATTGCTCAGATTGTGGTAAAAGCATCAAACTTTGCAGAGTGTTAGTTGAGGTCATAACTAACATTTATAGCTATGGACCCAATTCAGAAAATCAAAATGGCGGTTCTGGGCGGCCATTTTGAAATCATGTCCAAAAAATCAATAATTTTTTTTAGAAAAAATATGAAAAATATGTTACTAAACTAATTTTGATAAACTTTTGTATTTCTTATGACAAAGAATATAAACTGAGGACCATTGAAGTATTTAGTGGCCATCTTGAATGGTGGCCATTTTGGAAATGTAAATTTGCAATATATTATTATTCGCTATCCTAAATTATTTTTTTGAATTAATACTAAGTTTTATATGCATTTACAACTAGTTTTGCTAATCAATTAGTTATGACTGTTGTTTTTCATATAAGATATATTCACCAAGTGCTCAAATAAGGTATGCATATGTTAACAAATAAATGTATTTAAAGAAATACGTAAATTCTTTTAATTGCAGTTTAGCATGTAGGGTTTAGGTACTTTTTTACCATAAAAAAAATGCGTATATACAATATGAGCACTGTATGTTGAACAGGAAAAATACGTAGGTATCAAAATCACTAGAGCTGAAAAAATCTAATAAATAGATGGACTGGAAAGAATTCCGTAACGGGAAGAGAGGACACGTGATGATTTACAATGCCAAGCAAATACCAACATTTGAGCTGGTAATCAGTCATTTTTTGTAAGCATACAACTATTCCACGTTGATGAAGGCCATGAAATGGGAGAATCACAAGACAAAAGGTACTAATCCTGTCAAAGCAAATCTTAATATATATAGTCAGGAAAAACAAAATGAGTCACGGTGTGAAAAAAAAACAGTAGAATAACCAGCCACAGTTGTGATGAATCAACAAGAACAATGATTGCAGATATTTCTTTCTTTCTTTGTGATGAGGTATCTGACTATCATCATGAAGCATCAACAATTATGATCGACAATCGAGTATGTGACTGTCACTTGAGCTACTAGCCATTGTTCTTTTAGCCAGACTCGGTGCTGAAGATTACAAGATCTACAATATTTCAGGAGCCGATCACATGCTAAATGTTTGTTAAAACTGCACGACAAGGCAATTAGACAGAATTCGAGACACAGAAAGAAAGTCAAGAATCTGTTATCCATTGCAATGGGGCTTGCCAAAATAATAGAAAACAGTGACGGCTCACAGTCTGGAACAGATATTGTTTAAATATTTGAAATTGATGATATGGAAAAATGGTACAGTAAACGTCCTTAGTGAATATTAGCTGTCATGGAAGGAATGATTAATACAACATTTATGAAAAATTAAATAATAGCTATCATAGATGATATGCAAGCACACATGAAAGGTTGCGTCTTTCTCTGGATTCTCAATGACTATGTTAGGGAAGTTCTGAAACAGGCCATGTCTTTTACAAATTGTTAACGTCGTGATGGGGAAGGCTTCTTCATAGTCAAAGTCACTAGAATAGTTTAAAGAGTTAGGCTTGCTACTATAGAAAGGTTTACAGGGACATTAATTGTAGGCTTTCAAAATGAATCCGTTCCACAATCTTTGAGACATCTTAATCTCTATCAGAGGACTGAAAAGTTGCAGTTGTATCCTCTCGATGACGAGTTGCACAATTGAACTATTATAGCTGAGAAATGGTGAGTGTTGTCTTCCACTCATCGATATTACTGGATTGTGTCTCGATGTTTGGCCATCCTGTATCATTTAACTAAGGAAACTTATGTCTGGTGAACTGATTCATGTTAATAGCTGTTGTTGAGTGTCCCTGTAAAGCTTTTCTAAGTATCAAGCATATATAGTTTGCCTGCTATGGCGATGGTGATACCCTTTAATTATCAGGTCTGTTTCAGAGCTTCAAGAATACCTTTCTTGAAAATCAAGAGAATTAATTTATCTTGCTTGTATGCTTGCAGATATCCTTTGTTAGCTACAATCCTATTTTGTTAGATGCGTTGTATCAGTCCTTCCTTTCATGATAACTACAAGTTGTTTCAGGCGTTTATTGTACAATTTAGCGTGATCTGCAAGCTTGGAGATTGGTACAATACCTCTGCCATAACCGTGTGCCGTCAATCTATTTTATCATTTTTTGCAAGCACAACTCCTAGATAAAAGATTCTTGGCTTTCTTTCTGTGTCTTTTATTCTGCCTATTTGCTATGTTGTCAAGTTTTATCAATCATCAAGCAGGATACTGGTAATTTGACATCTCCAGCTCTTACTTTGGCTAAGGAAATATGTCTTGTAGTACAGGCGCACAGCCATGTCCCATTTTTGTCGATTTTTAAATTTCGAAGTATCATGGAGATCTTCAGATACATCACCACAGAAAAAAATACATTGCAGTCATTGTTTGTGTTGATTCAGTACTACTTAACAGTGTCTAGTTACTTCTTGTTTTCTTTCAACTGGCAATCTATCTTCAACATCAGAAATATGTTTTCCCTTTAACTGATGAAATATTTTGAGGTCTGAAAATTTGTTTGACAGGATTTATGCGGTCTGGAGTGCTTCTGCAGTTTCATAACCCTCATTCAACTGTTTCAAATTGAGCGAAAGGAAAACCAATTCAAGACCCAACATCGTTGTATGCCGGCATCAAAAAGAGTGATTGCCAGCTCAAATGTCTATGTCTGTTCTGTTTGGATCTGCTTGGCATTGCATGCAAACCCTCACATGTCCTCTCTTGCCGTTTCACACATTCCTTCTAGTCTAAACGCCCATTATGTTCTTCTGATATCTAGCTCCAGTGTTTTAGAAATCTACAATTTTGATCTTTTCCAACAACAACGTTCGGTCATAAATTATATCATATATATGTAATTTCTGTTTTAAAAAGTTACTTAGACAAAGTGTAAGTAACAGTTAGAAATTCTTATACTGATATCTTTATTTTGTAAACATGTGCATGCCTTATCTGACCATTTTATAAATATCCAATGCATATTAGTAAAAAAAGTGTGAATGAAAACAGTGTGAATAAATAAGACTAGCTAATAATGTTATATTGGAAATTCGTGTTTTCAAAATGGCCATCATTCAAAATGGCTACCAAAAAATCAATACATATGAAGTCCTCAGATGACAGTCCTTGTCATCTGTGATGAATATACCATATGACTTTATAATAACTTCCTGCAGCAAGCGCTTAACTGATAAGTCAAAGTGAACACGGTTACTAAGGAAATGCAAATGTGTAAAGGCAGTATTAAGTTGTACTACTCTATGTAAATGTGGAGGACAATGTGATATAACATGATAGACAGAGTGAGGTTTGACAAATCATGTACATTTCATTTTTGTTAGATATTGTTAACGTCAATTGAGAACATTTGAGCAGTTGATGTTCCTATAACATTAATTACTTGTATGATATGAAATTCATTATGTCTGCAATCAAGGTTTTTGAAAGTTGTTTCAAATGAACAATATCAACAAAGCGAATTATCCTGTAATCAGCCAACTATTATAAGTGACAGGTATAAAAATATTTTCTTTATTTATTTATACTTGTAAAATAAAATTCTCCTGTTATTCTATGTTGAACAAGCGGTGGCACGAATATTGCTTTTAGAGTAAAAGTTCATTTTATGATCTTCTTCGTGGTCGCGTTTTAACTATGTCGATTACTTTTGAACATTAGAGACATGTACATTGTCGGAAAACATAAAGTAATTTGTACCCTCAACGAAACAGAAGAATAACTCGGGGGGGGGGGGGGGGGGGGGTTTTCATAGGCTCGCTTTTCGGCCTGTTTATATAGCTCAAACAAATACTTTTGTATATCTTCGACATTGGTTTTTTTTTAAATTTTCATCGAATAATGACTACCTTTTTTGGCTTAAAAAAAACAAAGATTTTCAAAATGGCCGCCATTCAATATGGGTAATATTTCAAAAAACTTTGTTCAACAAGACAATTGGAATCAGCACTGTTATTTTATTACCCAGGTTTCATGTCAATATCTTCTCTCATATTATTTTCATAATTTTTTTTATTAATCTATAGAGATCAAACGGCCGCCATTTTAAAATGGCCGCCTCTTCCGCAAATTTCGACTTTCAGAGTGGGTCCATAGCTTAAAATGTTGTCCATGACATATACTACCACTATTTAAAATTTCATGCTTTTACTACAATCTGAGCAATTTTGTCAAAAATCTGCACAAATCGACTGGACTAGTTAAGTGTCAATTGAATAAGACAATATTGAGATATCAAAGACGTATGACACAACCAATGTTAAACGAGTATTTTTTTCAGACTGAGGCTTCAAAATCACTTGCACTTGCTACCATTTTCATTTGACTGCTGATCATACTCACGTAATGACAAATTGACCATCGAACGATGAGCAGAGAACAAAATTTGTATAGATTCCTAAAGATTAAAACACACTTTGATTCAACTCAGATGCTACAAATATGAGAACTAACCTATTCTCGTCCACAACAGACACATGTCGTGTGACATATGAATGTAGAAAAACAGGAGAAAGAAGTTACCGATGGATAAACAACATTCAAAATTAAAATAATATATCTGCAATGTTATTATATTTTTACTTCTATTTTGATTTGGATCTAATTCATCGTCTAGGCTTTATACGCGATAATGTTCTAATATCAATGTAAACACGACTTATTTAGGCTTGAAACGAGTTCATTGCCAGAAAAATGAGCAATGATTGGAAAATTAGACACAAGCGAAGTCAATAGTGGAAACTATATTATTATGTGATGTATGACTCTTAAGCCTTTAATAACAATGATTAAATGATTGCATTGCAAAATTACAGACCCGAGAGACAAGGAATGATTGAACACTGTTTATTATTAGATTATGTTTTCCTTACCATATTGATACTGTCTGATGAAATATGAGAATATATAAATCAAACACCAGCAAGAAAAGAAAAGTGGCTTCCAAAATGAACGAAGTATTTTGTTGGTAACTGTCATAAGACAAACATACAAAGTATTATATTCTAAGCCATATTACAGTATGGTCCAGTATACATTATCATAATGTTCAAAAGAACTTTTGTATAGATACAGCTATATTCCAATCGTTGTAAAGTGGTAGTACTTGAAATGTTTTGATATTGTTTCGATTTAAATATCAAAATTTAGTTCTAATGTTTCCAGATTTCAAAGGATGAAAATTACTGTGCTACTGTGATAATTCATAACACTCACAATTCTAATTTCAGAATATACGCATTTTACCAAACAGTTGTCTAAGTGTTTGGATCAAACAAAGAACTCAAAAGTGTTAGCCCAACCTTTAAAATATCACTACAAATTCGTTATACTTCAACTCAAAGATCTTAAACTATTTCTTTTTTTGTTCATAAAATTGGTTTATGAAATAAAATACAAGCTCTTGCGTAAATTAAATCATTACAGTTGCACTAACAAGGTTAGCATCATTGAAAAGGTGCAATCAGTTTCAACTTTTCAGAAAGTATGAAAAAGTGAGGACTATTATTTTCTGTGAAATTTGGTCTCTTGTGGAGAGTTGTTTCATTGAGAATCAAATAACATCTTCTTATTTTATAATTATAGAAAGCCTTCACGTTTATGTATCACACATATATTCCGTCATTTGTCATCCACTTGAGTTGGGATCTGTAAAACATTTGACGTGATAATGTCAATGTCCCTTTTAAGAAATCTTGGCAAAGTATTTCATGACTTTAAAGCAAAGGACGCATAGACTATTTTTAGTAAAGAAAACGACCTGATCAATGATATGACGCTTATAATATGGTGCACCAGACACGATTGCCGATTTATACAAAGTTCATATCGGGGCTTTGTATAGCTGACAATGCGGTATGGGCGTTGTTCATTGTTGAAGGCCGTACGGTGAACTATAGTTGTTTATGTTTTGTCTTTTTGGTCTCTTGTGGACAGATGTCTCATTGGCAATTATACCACATCTTTTTTGTTTATATTCAAATACTTTAAGACAAAATATTCGAAAAGTTGTTCTGAATAAATGCTAGGAGTAGAACATAAGCACGACTTTAAAGAAAAATAACTTTTAAAAAGAAGCAGATATGTAGTGTTTGAGACATTTTATTATATCGGGTTAGTGAATTGTTGTGTCTAGCAGGTATCTCAATAATTTTGGTGACCCTCTACGAATGTGCAAAGAATAATAAGAATCTTGACAAAATTGTTTAACTGAACACACTTATTATCACAAATATGATGTTTCATCTCTTCGACGGATTTTTCAACTTTGTTGACAAACTTTAAGAATTATTATTGAATGTTATAGATGCATTTTTATGTATAAACGTAATGACAGTTAAGCTCCAGATTATATATGTGATATTTTCAACATATTTGTTCTACTAAATAAAGGCAACAGTAGTATACCGCTGTTCAAAATTCATAAATCGATAGAGAAAAAACAAACAAATATAAGAGAATTACGACATAACAGAGACACAACACCGAAATGTAACACGCATAGAAACGAACTATAATGTAACAATGGCCATTTTCCTGACTTGTACAGGGCATTTTATGAAAAAAATGGTGGGTTCAACTTAGTTTTGTGGCATGCCAAACCTCCCGCTTTTATGGCAGTGTTAATTATAACATTAAAATGACAACATTACACGAGAGCCTTGCAATAAATAAACAGATAAATTGGAGAAAATATAGGACAGGGAAACAAACAAACAATAGCCGTCAAGAGGTAACAGGTTAAAACATATTTTCATACGCCAGACACGTGCTACCTCCACACAAAACTAGGCTCACATGTAAAAAGTTTGAAAGCCGTAACTACTACAAAGTTGAAGACCGCCGAGGACCAAAATTTCCAAAAAGTTGTGATGCCAGTGTTATCCGCCTGGGACAAAAACATCATTACTATCAAGAATAATACATAGTTTTGCAAACAGTAAATTTTATAAAATGACTATATAATAGATATACATGATTAAACTGAAGTGGTGACTAGCTATGGAATTAAAACGAATACATTACAAAATCACAGCCCTGTTAGCCATAGTTAATGCAACATTCAAAGTGACGTCACATTTAAATTTCTAAAATGTGTTCCAAAAATTAAGAAAGAATTTGGATGAAATTCAAGATTGGACTTGTATGACTTATCTAACTTATATTGAGAACAGTGAAAACTATAATAATTGTACTAATACTGACAATAACTAAAATGTTGATGATTCGAGCAAAGTCTAACTTTATAAGGTAGAATCATTATTCAGGTATAATTCTATTGAACCGTCTGCATAAGATGAACATTGCCATTGCGCTATTGATTAATTCTATATCAAATACCATATTTATTTGTTGATGAACATTATGTAACTGGGTTATTGTGTCTCATGGTAGATTAGCGTAATGCCTATTTTGTTATTAAAATACGTATTTGCTACAATTGTCTCTTTCGATATAATGTTAAGTTAGAAACAAATTCTAGAAGAATCATTCGTAACATTTATTAGTTCATCTTTTAGCCAATGTTTCACAAATTCAAATATCTTTGTTTTTCATTTGTTTTTGAAGTACCAAATATAAATGGAAAAAATACTTTTTACCACAATAAAAGGCAGCACTGTTGATATTGATGAAGGCATTCTATGATTGAAAAGTTGGTTTTCCTTGATTTCCATGTATGATAACACAATGCAAAAGATTTCAAGCAAAGAAACACAACATTAAATACGAAGTCGCACATAAAAACATAAAATGTATTTCATTTCGTTTGGAGTATGACAGTTCTTGTTCATTCGTTTTTGATGCGTTTTGTTATTTGATTTTGCCATGTGATTATGGACTTTTCGAATTGATTTTCCTCTAAGTTCAGTAGTTTTGTGATTTTACTTTTTGCACAATTTACCCTTCAAAAGAAGAATGCTTTCTTTTTTAAAAGTTTGAATGATGAGAATTTAACATGACAGTGAATTGGCTGCTTTCTCAAGCTTTATTTTTGCTCCGTGAATGTGACAAATGTTATTGATAGATACATTGGAAAAGATTGATGTTTCTGTTTGTAACTTAAATTTGGAAAATATGCATTGAACCTTTTTATGTTTTTTTGATGGAACACTGAAATATATATGACGTAATATTACAGTATCAAGATATTCTCGAATGCTTTTCCTCTGAAGGTTCAGTTATTATATCACATTTCTAAGTTATTATGAAATGATACGAAACAAAAGACGGTTATAATCATGTTAAGCACTTTAATAAACCAGTTGGCACGGCACAAATAACATATTCAAATTTCACTTGAGCAGGGACCCTTAAGCATTTGTCCTTGTGGTTCTTAAGGTAGGTATACAGAGTGCGTTATTCATCAAAATGTATTGAAGTTAAAACATTTGTTTTTATGAAATCTACTTGAAAGAGCAATAGTAGCACTATGTGTGTATGCACTACTAACACTATTCTGTCCATACCTTCACATGGCGTCTGCTGTAAATCAGTGATCCCGGGTCCTACATGTCATAGGTTATAGTCTGATCGATGTTATGATATAGACATGCGATATTGTCAAATACCCTTTTCAAATTAGTTGATTTATACAGTTAGATAATATACAGTTATAATTTCAAAATCCAGTTTTCATAATATTCGGTTCTTATGTAACAGACGTATATTGAAGATAGTAGCAGTAGCTTTGGTCTTACTACTGAAACAAGGTGTGTGTACCATTGCGATTGCGTGTATGATATTTTGTGTAATAAAAGAGGGGCAAAAGATACTAGAGGGACAATCAAACTCATAGAAAACTGAAAACGCCATGGCTAAAAAAGAAAACGACAAACATAAAAATAAAAATACACAACATAGAAAACTAAAGACTAAGCAACAGGAACCCCACCAAAAACTTGAGGTGATCTCATGTGCACCGGAAAGGTAAGCAAATCCTGCTCCACATATGGCACCCGTTTTGTTTAATAAAAGAACACTTAATGAGAACAAAGATAAAATTTAGATGGAGCGTTTGTTGGTATTTCAATTTTTCATCAAGTCCAGAAAAGTAAAGGTCACAACTCTCAACACTGTAAGGATATAATAGAGAATGCAATCAATATAAATATGGAGATATAACATGATTGCAAATGAAACAATGACTTAAAGAGTGTAAATTGTTTTGGCACTGTATGGCTTACAATTAGTAAAACATGTACGAAAGGCCTCGTCACCAAAGAACAATTCAAATGAGAAAGACAACAACCGTATAGATAAAAATATTAAACGATAACAATTACACATTTTGAAAAGTATAAAAAGATCGACAACACCATAGCTAAACGGAAATAGCAAATAACACAAAAAAGATAATCATAAGTCTAGAAATCAGCGGAAACAACGGATATACGATGTCTAAATATCATAAATCACTGTAGAAAAATACAAATCAAGATCAAAACCAAAAATCAAGGGAATCGCATGAACCGAAAATGGAGCGAGACATTCGTGAATATATATCACACTGTAACTGAAAAATAACGACAGAAAAATTATTGACCAGCATCGATGAACGCTGGTAGTCCAGCACGCTAAAAAAATTAGGATTCTAACGTGCAAACAACTGCAGGACGAGTATTTATGACGACAACTTACAAGTTTTAATCACTAATAGAACTCATCAAAACATTTGTAACAGTGAAATCTACGCCTCCGATAGCAAACAATTTTCCATTGCCAGCAGATATTGACTGATGTTGCCACACCAGAATGCATATTTACAGATATAGTAATTATCAAACCTTTTGATATGTTTTGTTGCATTATGCTTGGTGTATTTAACACCACAGTTCAGGGACATCGTGTTAAGGCATTTATATTCAGAAATGACATTTAATAGCATCAAACAATACAGTAAATAATACCAGTTTTAAGGGCGTTTTATACCATGCTTACTAACTCTAATTACAAGTATTCAGAGGCTTTACTAATTGAAAATGTTATCATATGTCTTTTCTATGACCAGGAAGTCATTAGTGGGAGCAAATGTTTTCGAACAAAAAAATCATAGTGGGTATTTTAGCCTTAAACTAGTGACTGTATTTAAACTTTAGCCATTGTCGGAACGACACATAAAAAAAGGTGAAAAGACATATTAATGACAATGATGATCATGAATGTGAATACTATACACTTACGTCTGAGTAAATATCTTACATTAAGAGTGGTTAAAACATACAGATGAAAATAAAAATAAAGGAAAACAGATAATGCTTTATTAAAAAAAAATTCTAAATATTTCTAACTGGTTACTTATATATTCTGTATAATTTATATACGTTTATCAGAAGCTAAATAAAAAAAGAAGATGATGACATATTTAGTTAACTCGTTTTTTGAAAAGCTAGATGACAAAAATCCAAACATAGACAGAATAGCAATTTTCAATTTTTGTCAACTTTGACTGTAAGCTGGAACCTTAGTTTCCTTATCACTTCTATATATTTGAACGGTAAATTTAACTCAGTCTATAAATCCTGTCATCATCGACAAACTGAGTATACCTACGATATGTACACCATGACGTCGTTAATTACATAAAGGATAAATTAAGGATGAGCAAAGATGTATACTATGTGAGCGCCCAAATAAATAATAGTATTCATATCGTAAGCATACGACATTCGTAACTTCTGACGAGTGAATATGTTGTTTTCTCAATTTTTCTGCTTAGTAACTTCAAAAAGAAAATAAACCACTGCCTCAAGAGAATTCCAAGTTAAAAAATGACTTCATGAGGAATCTTAGTGTTTTTAAATTGAAATACTTCAAACAAAGTCCGGATCATATAACCATCGCTTTCAATACCTAGTGACCTTGTTCATCCCTAAATTTCACTATATCAACATCTTTCCAATCAACCATATACATTTGTCTCAATCACATTGTCTACTGAGTCAAGTGGGATTAAGAACTGTCAATATCTGCACTTTACTGAAGAAAGATAAACATCTTAGAGTTGTATCAATAGAACAATTACAATATTATAAATAATACTCGTTCATCAGTTAATATGAACTCTGGTGGAGAAAATTGGAAAAGATCGAACAATCAAGATAGTCTATGGACGATACTATCAACTTTTAATTAAAACAAATGATAAAATAAATCAATTTTGTCCGGTCTGAGTGAACCAGAATTTAATTAAAGCAAATTGACAGTAAATCTCTTTTTTCTCGGCAACAGAAAATTGAAACAATTCAACAATCTCAAATTACAAAACATCGTTATCGTCCAGAGTAATACTAGTGTTTAATTGTTGCAAACACATTTAATCAATTTATATTTGTATTACACATCCAATATCAACTCTTGTTTATATAGATCATATCATTTTGATTATTTTATATCGATGTCTTTCAAATTTATAGGTTCGAGCTTATCTCATATAATTCTAGAATGACCACATTTATATAAAACGTTTATTTCATTTGGTGTTATATTTTTTGAAGTTGCCTTGAGGGTCACATGTAAACCAGTGAAGGACATGTCTGCACTATCTGATGTCGCTGGGTTTGAAATAAAAGATGTTAAAATTTATGTTATAGTATATTTCTGTTATTGAAAAATTCTTGATAACTGTCAATTCATCGAGGAAAAGGCGTTGGTCTACGGGCCTCAACTGTATTATTTATCTCGTGTTGTACCAAATGCAAATGGAACATCAAGTTGGCATCTTTTTTTCTAAAAGAGTTTTTATAATCAATATAAAAAAGAAGTAAGTCCACCCAGATTTATTTTAGCAGTCAGTCGATAAGTAGGTATTGACTGTGAAGTGATGGGAATGAAAGAATATTTAGTTGTGTCTAAAAGGAGTGTATCAGAAATCCCTAATATTTTTGCAAAAAATTATACGGTCTCATTTTCCAGATATGAAACATTGTAGTGTACTTTTTTGAACTAATAAGCTTAAGGTTGTAATTGATTATTAGTGATGTTGAAAAAATATCACCCATTTAACCATTTTATTAAATGAAATAGATTTAAGCAAGAAAAAAGTGTTTCATGTATATCACGAAATGTGTGCTTTGGCTTCACTTAATACATCTAACTAACATTTTCTCTCAACTAAAAAATTAAATCATAGTATTTATGATGAATTCATTTACTACGATTCAATAGAAAAATAATATTCAAACTATATTTATAAAAATCTCCATCGTTTCATTTTTCAATTTCCATGTAGAGACTTTCAATAAACTTTCTTGATTTGTCTTTTATCTTGTTGATTCCATAATAAAAGCGTATTATTGAATAGTTTTAAAATAAGATATGATAAAATTATTTTTAATAAAAGGTAACATGTTATAGAATAGGGTCATCATTAGGTTTAAATTATAGACAATATAATGGACAAAAAAATAGCAGAATAAAAAGGAAAACAAAAATAAGAAAAAGAAAAAGAGTCAAAACGAATGAAAAATAAAATAAAAATATTAGAAAATAAAAGTATAAATTAGAAAAAACAGATAAAGAATACAGAAAAATAGTTTACATAAACAATACAAAAATGCAAAAACCTCATCCAACCCTCATAGAAAGACATTTTTCTTTTAAAAAAATTCAAAACCCTTTTAATGCTTTATGATAAAAAAAATTGTACCTGTTCATTTTACAATTTTACCATAACAAAAATGCATTTTATAAAATATGTCTTTAGATGACATACGGATAAAAATCATTCTTCCCAATCATCAGATAGGAAACAATAAAGTTTGGCATAATTACAAAGAATTCTGGATTAACGAAATAACAGTAAAACAATTTGATTAAAAAGGATTTCATACACTATATATGTCAGAATTCCGACCAGAAATGCAAAAGAAACTAGACCTTTGATTATTATAGAAATGTTTTAAGTATGATTGAAACAGAATCTCATGTACACTCTAATGTGCATCATTGAAAGCGAATATTGTTGTTGAATTCTAGTGATTACGATATTAAAGTATACAAATACGTCTCGCCATTAAAAACCATAGTTATTGACGAATCTATCTGTATAACTTCGTTGTCAGTACTCCCATCTGGACAATCCAATTTAAGTATTCTGTTTCAGTCGTTTATAAAGTTTTTATCTATATTAAATAAAGGTACGCTCTTAGATATATTTCTATTGGTGGACAGTCCCGATGAATAAAGATGAAAAATAGCTGACCAACAATTTGACCAAAAAGATGTACATCCCGCGTGTAATTTACGTAAAGAAAACGAGTGAAACAGCTTAAATATCATGTAAAATAAAATGTACAAAAAGCAAGTATGAGTTGAATCAGCAGCAATTTAAAAATTTCCAAAAGGATAACAAAAACCAGCTGCGTTGTCTAGGTATGCTTCTCTTGATGTAGAAGCACCATAATTACAGGAAAGGTGTTCTATAAAAGGTATTTCGTAGACCGATCATTGTTACTTTTGTACACATTGTGACTTTGACGGAGAATTGTCTCATTACAATCACACTACATCTTCTAATTTCTATTCAGTTGTTTTTGTGCCTCGTAACAATCTTTTAAATTTAAGCAAATTGCAACTGATTTTTTTTCCAGTTTGTTAGTATGTTTAATTATTCTAACAATACTGTACCAGTAGGTTAGAGAAGGGATGTGCACACTCGAACAGTTCAATCCCGCCAATGTAAGGAGACAGCAGTTCTGTGGTTGCCTTTTTTCCTATAAATCTGTCATATATTTTTGTAATCTGTTAATGAATTTTGTCGTTTGTTTTTTCTGATTCAAATTATTTCAAAATTTTTACAACGGGTACATTTATAGATGAATAAACTAAATGTTTTATCGTTGTTGAAAGCCGGTATCTCATATCTTATACCTACTTCAATGAAAATTTGCTGGATAATTGACCAATTTTGACTTATTTTCATAAAGTCGATGTCTTTATGCTATTTTCAATCTTTAACATGTTTTCCGATTCTTTTGATCTGATTGTTTGTTTAAAAAGTTTAAAACGAATCATGTCTTGTATGTATAAAAAAAGCTGTGGTAATATTGACAATGAGACAACTATCCAATAGGGATAAACCGACAACACCTGAACTACCGGCTCCTGCCTATGGATAGAATGAAGTTTTGCTAATGTGAAATTTACAGTAAAATACATTAAAAGACTTATGTATGCATACTTAAATACACATATTCATGTTTTTGTCTTATTTTGTTGACACAATATTGCTATTCAATTGATTTTGCTTAAAAATTGACATTGGTTTCACTGGAATACAAAATCTCGATGGTTTGATTTTAGTTCATTTATATGTTTTGGAGTTTTGTATGACGTCCATTGTCACTAATCTAGTGCACATTTTTTCTTCAGGTTCCAATTTAAGCCCGCTTCTGGATGCGAGACTTTCACGTTGTATTGTATAGTTTTTGGTGGCCTTTGTATCTTTTCTGCTCTTTGATCGAGTTGTTGTCTTTGAAATATTACCAATTTCCATTCTCAGTCTTATTATAACTAATGTTTGAACAAGTTCTTCTAACAAGTCTTTTTCAGAACAAAAGCTATATAAAAAGGACTTTCATTTACTATTGAATTGAAGTGGTTCCTGAAAACGACCCTTGTTAGATTGTATGTTATTAAGTTTGACACAACATCTATTAACTTCATAGAAGCCGAAAACAGAGTTTCATATTTTGCAAAATCTCTATGGTTTCTGTTCTATAAAGAGAATTGAAAAACTACAATATTTAGAAACAGTATTTCGTCTCCTTTCATTTCCATAAAACTAATAAGGCTTTTAAATAGAAAATAAAAATAAAAGCAACCAAAAACTGCAATTTTTTTTTTTATTGTTGAACAATAATATAATGAACGCGGCATGTTTCTTAATACGAATGGAAACACTGTCATTTCATTAACAAGCTGGAAAATAATCGATTTCAAAAATTAAATTCAAATTATTAAGATCGGCTGAAATGCTTCTAATGAAGTATCAGACAGCTCTTGTCGTTATTTTGGAAATATTGGAACCAAAAATAATATGATTTGAAAAAGAATTCAATTATTTTCCTTTTTGTAAATCAATTTTGTAAACTGTTCTTCTGATAATGTTTTGTAAGTTTAAATACTTAATTAAGGGGGCTCGAGGATATACATCCATATTTTTTTTAAATATAGAATTTTGCTATTTTTTTTTTGTAAATAAACATTTTCATATACTTAATAGAAATATAAAATGTACATTCAAGGTGACAATCTGCCTTCCAAAGAAGCATGGATTTTGATAAGTTACTTTATTTCTGTTGAACTAATAACAGAAATAAAGGTTACAACTTAAAAAAATAGAACTAAAATACAGATATCGATACATTTTTACAATATCGTTTAGTTTGAGTTCCACTTATTTGAAAAACTAATAAAATATATATGTCACCGATGAGTTAAAATTCAATGCAAAATAATGGCATTTCTGCACCAAAAAGAGATAAAAGAGGGACGAAAGATACCAAAGGGACAGTCAAGCTTTTTCAATAATATGAACATTTTAGAAATAATCTGGAACTAAAAAGAATCGATTTTTTGGTTGATTTTTGTACTATATTACTACATGTAATAGTGTAATAAATAAAATTTGAAATGTAAAAATAAGTGTTTAAAAGTTTACTGAAATTTTTTTATCCTCGAGACTCCTTACGAAAATTTATGACTACACATATACAAAAGTAACGCTCCTTTATAGTTGACATTATTTACAGCGAAAATGATTCAGAATAATCTGACTGTATGAAAATAGCGAAAGAAATATATACTGTTGAGGTATATTAGTGTTCAACAAAATTTGTATTTTAACTGTAGGATGTTTTGTGAAATAAAAAGGAACGTTCGTCGATGTTTAAAATGTGACAGTCGGTTACAACTTTAAAGGATCGGGTGCTTGAAAACAATCCTTATTAACCATAAAGTAACAGTAATATATATTTTAGAAGAAGGTGAACCAATTAACAAAAAAAACAAGACTTTATATAAAAAATCAGAATTTAAAAAATCAAATCAAAAAATTTGATTTTGTTTTTAAACTCATATTGCTACATGAAAGAATATATCGAGAGCTGATTGTTTAGACCACTTTCTAGTTTGTCCGTCACCGAAAAAAAACCTCGTCAATTATACACACCTTTATGACGTCATTAACAAGATAGAGGGGATCACCTGAATCCCTGCACTATAAACGTTTATCAAGCGTCTTAGTGATCGTCATTGTGCAGGACAAACTAGAAATAATATTAGGTACTTAATCACAATTCCCTAATGACAGCAGTGATGAAAGACAATTAAGAGAATTTAATTTGCCGAATAAGTCGTGTAATATAGCTTTATAGTTTTCCAAGCACTCACTCCAAATTGGAACGGACGTGACGACGCCCCTAAACGCACGAATGATGTTCAATAAAACCAAAGTTTTTAACGGAAATGCATCGAACTCGAAAGTTGTCTATTATATCTATTATTGGTTACAACTTCATAGACTCGTTTTTATTTTAAACAAAAGTGTTTACCAGGAAGTATTTAAAACAAAAAGAACGAATTTGTAGAAATTCGTGAACAAATTATCAAATATACTAGGCTTATAAACGATTTTAGACATTTTATGTTCTCCTGTTCATAGAAATCCAATAAAAAAAATCTATTGTTTTCAAAACTATTTCATCTGCTTAACCTAAGCACGAATTTATACCAGGAAGAAAATATAAAAACTAAATGATAGTAATGTTATATCAATATCGTAACACCCCTCAGGTATAAACAGTAGCCAGTTTTAGCCCTAAAGTTTTGATTTTATTTAAATTGCATTAATGAATAAATATTAAAGTAGTTAAGGGGTATAGAAAAAAAAGAGTTTTCTTATACTTTGTCAAATGAAGATTTTATTATGCTTTAAAAAAAATGATAAAAACTGTGGATCACCACGCTATTTTTCAAGTACGAGTCTTTTAAAATTGCCAAAATTTGCTTAGATTGTTCATGAAAAAACATATTTTTGTGCATAAAATGAAATCTATGAAAAAGAATTTTGAAAAAATATGAGAAGATAGGTTTTATAATATATTTTAAGAACATAAAAATAAAAATGGTGTCACCGAACTTGTTTTCTTGCTACAAGTAAAAAATGAAAATTTCCCAATATGTCAAGTATAATTTGATAAGGGACTGTTCGTTTTGAATTTCTATAAAATTAAGTATTTGTGTTCTTTTACGTTTTTAAAATGTCAAAATAAAGTCTTTGAACTATTATACTGACAGGGTTTGATATTTTGTTTAGCAACATAAAGGGCCAATAAATGCTTACATGTATGCTATAACATTTTTATTGTTGTCCATTATGAAAACCGTACACATGAGTAATGGTGAAAACCGTACACATGAGTAATGGTGAAAACCGTACACATGAGTAATGGTGAAAACCGTACACATGAGTAATGGTTATATGTTTTAGATTGTGGAGTGTACAAAACTATATAAATTTTAAAGTATTATATTAAATTCATAGAAATAAAAAAAAAGTCATTAGCGGACAAATTAACATTTAAATCTACTTGGGATCTCATGATAGCATGCTTGGGTCAAATGCAGCATGTTAACGGTTCGATCCTACGGTGGGTCAAACTAATTGCTTCAAAATTGGCATATTTTTATTATATAAAAAGAATGGAAATTTAGTGTTAAAGTCAAACTTTTGATTGCTCTGATTCAGAATTGTGTATCAGCAAAGGGTTATATATCGTTTTCAATGCTACATGAAGAACATATGACTACGCGAGTAGTAAAGTAAAAAGAGTTGGAGTGAAGTCGTTAAACCAATATGTGTGCCTTAAGCAACAAAATGCAAAAAACACAAATTCATTTTTATTTAGGAAATCTTCTCTTGAATAAATTTATAATGATACTAGAATTAAGCATTCGTTTATTAGTACTTTTTATGAATTTAGTTTGAAGCAAAGATACAAAATGGAATGTACCTTCATATCACAATGTCATAGTCCCGAATATGTATTTTATATTTGCTGCTGGACATCCTTCAATCAATCATATCGAATTATGTTAATTTTAAAGAACCATTTTTAGAACTAGGTTACCAAATAAAAAATTGATACAAGGCTTTTTATATAAGTACGTTTTTATAAAATCGGATTTTATAGAAATCAAGTTAAGAAAAAGGTTTTAATCGTCTGCTTTTAAGTAGAACACAAATTTGTACTAAGATAGACATATAATGTCATTAACATTATACCAATATCTTTACAGCTTCAAGGTATATGCTATTACACATGTTTATGGAAAATAAAGTAAGGTATGACCTTTTACTGCACTGATCAATACAATAAAGGCTTTTAAATAGAATATAAAGATAATGCATCAAATGGCTGTCAACTAACTATGCTCATATTTTGAGCTAATATATAATGAGCGCGGCATGTTCATCACTACTAATGGAAACTACGGTACTTGTTTAACAGGCTGAAAGATAATTGGTTTCAGAAATTAAATACAAATTATTACGATCGGTGAAACGACCGTTGAAATGCTTCTTATAGTTTTAAAACCACAATAGTGTGAATTAAAATATAATTCGTGTATTTTGCTGGTTATAAGTCAATTCTCTTGATATTCGTCTAACATAATTATTAGTTTGAATACTTAATTTTAGTTTAAAAATAACAAAAAAATATATAAATAAATCTCCCCTGTATAGTTGATATGTGTTTGCAGTAGAGTAGAACAAAACAAGTTTACAATTGTTTGCTTTATGACAAATGTGAAAGAAATATAAAGGTGTTACAGTATAGCAACAGTTGTATCGAAATTGTGATGTATCTAGTTAAATAAAATGAAGGGGCGTTTGTCTCTGATATTTGATGGTTGGCTACAACTTTCAAAAATCGAGAACATCTGTAAAGCTGTATATAAACTGCTAATCTGTTAAAATGTACATGTACTGCACATTTTTAAATCAGTGTATAAGCTAAACATATAGATTCTACCACTGAATCTTGTGTGATACAATATCTATCCGCAGTTTATACACAGTTTTACAGATGTACAGTTTATACACAGTTTTACAGATGTACAGGTTATACACAGTTTTACAGATGTACAGTTTATATACAGCTTAAAAGATGCACAGTTCATATAACAGTTTTACAGATGTACAGTTTATTTACAGCTTTACAGCTGTGTACATATGTACATTTGATACGCATCTTTAAAGCTATACATCAATATTAATTGTACTAAAGTAGCTGTATACAATAGTTGTAATTAATTTTTTACATGTTTAAACACCATAACTGGCATAAATTCAATTCAAAACATGTTTGTCGTTCTTAGTAGACCACGTATTACTTCATGGAAGAATATATAAAGCATAGATGACAGTAACGCTTTGCCGATATCTTAACAGCTCTTATGTTTATTAAATAGCGCATGTATAATAAAATAAGATATGACCTTTTATTGCACTGGTATATATAACATAGATATAATTAGATAATATCACCTGCCATTTTTTGAGATGACGACAAAGACATTAGCGTTTCAGATACCGTTAATAATTGTCAGCCTGTGATTTAAACAAGTTTTCATTAGGAAATGGCTCAAGTCTGACTCATTACATCGTAGTTACAAAAAAGCTTTTCTGGACGTCATATCATGTGATCTTATAGCAGATTTCAACTGTTTTCTTAAAATCAATTTTGTTTCTAACACTTCAAGAAACAAATATACAAAAGAAGACGTTTTTCTTTCTATTAAAATGTTTTTCAAAGGTCTTGGTTTACCATCAACTCGTGTAATTATTGACCTCATATGTTCCACTTTCGTAGTGTTAGACATATACAATTTGTCTTATAAGGGATGGTGACTCAAGCGTAGTATATCAAAAGCACATGCATTTACCCTGGAGTATTTTGCTCTGTATTAAGTGTTCTGTGCTCTAGGTGAAATATCGTCTGTTCTTGTTTGTCTATGATGTTGTTTGTTTCGCTTATGCATTTTATTATCCTTTTGATATTTTTGTGTTCTACTTCGAATATTTTGATATTATATTGCTATACTGTTGTTAAATATTAAATCGACAGGGACATCATCTGTTATAGCCTACTTAAATCGTGTTTGTTGTTTTCAACAGTGATATGTCTGCACTTCAAAACTGAATCGTCAATCTCATTTCGATATATAATAACACTAACATGTTATGAGAATAGATTTTAAGCAAGATAAAGGACCAAATAAATCCCCCCGCTATATCTTGTTTCTCGTTATCTTTTATGAAAATCTGACTTAAGAATGATGATAATACATATTTTTACATTTGAGGGTGTTGACAACGATATATATATATAAACAAGTCTAAATTGAAAACTGCGTTCAAACCTATGATTGCGTTGGATAAACACCGCAATTTTTATACGTGTGCATGTAAAACAAATTTCGTTGTAGAAGGGTCTAAATACAGTACAAACAACATTTTCCAAAAGACCAAAAAAGTGAAAATGTATATTTAAACAAAACGCATTTGACTAACAGGTCGAACAACTGATGTTCTTAAACCCTGCTGACTGCCATTGGCGATTGCCAAATAAAATTGATCACAAGATGTAACAAAATGGATCTTAATATAAATTTAATATTAAACAGAAAACCGAATAAACTTGTGGCCAAGATGTTATGCCACAAACACAAGGTGTCAATATTTTTTTTGTACACCAGATCTAGATTTCGACAATATATGTCTCTTCAGTGATGTTAGTGATCAAAACTGTAATTGGAGTCCATATAATTTACCCTCAATTTCAGATAAACTCTTAAATTTTAAGAGCCAATATAGGTTGAACGGTTCATATAAACCGGAGGGAAAATATATAATTATATAGTTTTATATAAAACTTTAGGCCATTAAAAATTCAAAGTGATCAGTGGAACATCAATATCTAAATCGCCTTGTGGATCTCATGACATAGCATGTTCGACTTACGTTTGAGATATAAATATTTCGTGTCTACAATTGTTGCTAATATGCTTGGTCTATATGTCATTTTGTGATTCTTTGTTACATATTTGTTTGTATTTGTTGTGATTAAGATTATAACACAATGTTGACTGCTGTACCCCTTTTTTGACATTTTTACCTTTTATGTCTGTTTGTTTTGTTCACATATCGCTTTCAATATAATGGAATTTCATGTGACTGTCATACAAAAGAGAGGTTAGCTAGCTTTAAAACCAGGTTTAATCAACATGTTGTTCTACATCAGAAAATGCTTGTATCAAGTCAAAAATATGACAGTTGTTATCCATTCGTTTGATGTGTTTGAGCTTTTGATTTTTTCCATTTAATTTGGGACTTTTCTTTTTGAATTTTCCTCGGAGTTCAGTATTTTTGTTTGTTATTTTAATACGAAGTTGAGTCGAACCAAAGACTAAAATATTGACATTTGCTGCTTCATCACAAGCACTGTGAATTTGGGAGTAAAATAAAAAAGTTGTTTGCTCGTATTTTGAATTATGAATTCGGAAAGGGTGTCAAGTCATTCTTCGATCACATGTGACTAAGAGTGTCGGTTTGTTCGAAGCATGGTATTAGTTTAAATAATTGAATGTGTTAAGAGTTACAAAGTGATTCATGCACAATTGCAACGCATTTATTAATTGTTCTCTAAAATTCATTTCTAAAACAGCAAAAATAAAGCACTCTTTTACTATTTCACCATGTCATTGCCTAAATATAAAATGAAACAAAAGATATACACAAAAAAGTATCAACATATAAAATAATATCATCTAGTAAATGCATTGTACTTTTCCTGCATGTCAATTGACATAGTTTAACCATTTTATTATATGTTATCCGCTCGATAAAACAAATTGTTCTGACCGGTTATGTTTCATCAGGTAAAAGTTAAGGGGGGGGGCTAAGGATACCAAAGCGAATTTAAACTCATAAGTCGGAAAAGAGACTGATGTCATGGCTAAAAAGAAAAGACAATACAGACAGAGAACAGTACACAAAACCCCCCCAGAAAAATCAAATATTGAGTAGTATAAACTCCAGCAAAATCAGGGTGGGGGTGGGGGTGATATCAAGTGTTCCGGAAAGGTCAGCAGAACATGCTCCACATTTTGGCAATAATTAATCAAATGATTATCTATAAGTATTTGGAAGTAACTCCATTAATTACATGTATTAGGACATGGACGAATTTTATGAAGTGGAAAAATAGACAGTAAACAATGAACCTAAACCATGAATTCGGAAAAAAATTGTTATGACATCCCAACCCCCTTAGTGTTGATGTAGCAAAACCACTGAACTGCACATATAAAAATAAATAGATGTTGTATGATTGCCAATACGACAACTCTCCACAAAAGACTAAATGATTAAGACATTAACAACTATATGTCAATGTTGTCTTAGAGCAATGAGCAAAGCCCATACCGCATAGTCAGCTATAAAAAAACCCACGCAATGACAAATTTAAAACGATTAAAACGAGAAAACTAAAGACCTTATATATTCATAAATAATAAAC